>NC_058133.1:390043303-390106544 GCF_016433145.1 Gracilinanus agilis
CTTTCCTTTTCTGTCCCTCCCAGCAATCATTGACCACTGAGAAAATAATCCAGGATTTCTTAAAAGGAAAAACAGTAAGTATTTTTAACTGTAGCCAAATGTTTACATGACAACAGCTCTTGTTGAGTGATGTGCTTCATTTTCTTGGAACTGAACCAACTCTATGAATATGCCACATAAAGTCATATGGCCTACTTTCCCTCAAATGAGAATTTTAAAGGGAAAAGTTGATAGTATGATGCGTAAGGATTAAAATTAAGAGACTGGCTATAATTTTACAGTTAATATTAAATCAAAAGTAGCAGGAAGAAAAACATTATAAAATAGGAGAAAGATATATATATCACCTTTCTGATGACTTCAGTTAGTTGGCTATCCTAAAGCTGCCATGCAGTTCCTAACTACACCAACTGAAGAGACCCATCCACCTCGATCACAAAAGTGAAGAGAGCAAAATCCACTCTTGACTCAGTTTATCAAACCTATTCTCCACCCACTAACTCTCACATCTGATGTTTCAAAAGCTAATTATGGCTCTCTATTTGGTCTGCACTGTGCAGGGGGCAGTCCAAGGGGACAGTGCCAGAGGACCAAGCTCTGCTTCCTGTCCTGTGACTCTTGGCTGCCTTTTTCCCATGGCTGATCTATCCTTGTAACTTGATTCACTCAGGGGTACCTGGCCTCCAGGTCAACAAGGAGATGTGAGTGACACAGGAGAGAGAGAAATCTCCTTCAGACATATGCAGTGTAAAATAAAGATAGCCAAGGAAAAAAGAATACACAAAGACTACAATAATACAACATACTGAACCCTGTATAATTAAAATGATTAAGTTTGGCAATTTGAAAGGTTGAGAAAATGTACTTTCATCAATCAACAAACATTTAATAAGCACCTACTATGTGTCAGACTTTACTACAAAGAAAGACAAAAAGATTTTATATATAAAATAATGTGCAAATATATCCAAGATAATTTTAGGTGGGGGAGGTACTAGCAATTAAGGAAAATCAAGAAAAGTTTGACTGAGATGCATAGAACTCTGGACCTGGAGTCAGGAAGACGCAAGTTCATATCTGCTTTCACAGACTTCCTAGCCATATGACCTTGATCAAATCACTTAAACTCTGTTTGCCTCAGTTTCCTAATATATAAAATGGAAATAATAGTAGTCCATACTCATAGGGTTATTGTGAAGAAGATAATTGTAAAGCACTTAGTACTGTGCCTGGCATAAAATAATCACTTTATAAATATGAACTATTGTTCTTCTTCTTCTTGTTATTATTATTATTATTATTATTAAAGGAAATGAGGAACTATAAGAGGTGGAGGTAATGAGGACATTCCCTTAAGTATAAGGAATAGCTTATGCAAAAGCCTGGAGAAAGAAATGTGATGTGTGAGAGACAGAAGAAAATTTGCCTGGAACAGAAAAGGGAGGAAGCAGAGTAGTTTATAATAAGGCTGGAAAGACAGTCCAGGTCTGAGTATTAAGGGTTTTAAATGCCTAACAGGTGAGTTCATAATAAGTATAAAAAAATAAATCCTCCTTCATTCCCAGAAGACTTTAGTTGTGCCTACAGTATATGCCATCAGTGAAGGTCCATTTGTTGATTTTGTTAAAATTACTTTTCCTTTTTAAGTCTTGGTTACAGACCAAGTTAAAAAAGGTTAAAGAAGGACTCCTGATTTGGGGAAGGGGAAAGGACATACTAGAAAATAAATATTATTTTAAAAAAATGAAAAAGTCATCAATAAAGGACAAACAAACAAGAAGTACCTCTTTCTTCGCCAGTGCTCCTGAATATAAAATAGTCCCATTGCCAATCCCTTTAAAAGAATTATAGTTGCTGGTTAAAATCACTTGTACAGTATGCACATATTTTTATTTGAAATTGTAAACTTTCAGGATATAATTTTAAGTGGATATTGAAATTTACACAACTAGTACTAGATCCACCATGCTTATCTGTGCTTCCTTCTGAGCTTCATTTTGCTCTCAGATTTGTATTTTTTCATTGAAGCTCTTTTCTCTCTTTTCTTCTTTTTTAAAAATTTGAACTTATTTCCATAAACTGTAATATAACTTAAGAGAAAAGATTGATTACTTACAGTGATTAGAGCCCAGAGTCCTTGTATAGCTGCAGCCCATTCAAAACCAATTTTTTCATATAAAAATCCACCTAGTGTTGGTCCTATGAATGCTCTAAAAAAATTAAAAGAAAGGTGAAACCAAAATGTACCTTCAGAAAGGTAGCTTTTTAAAATTAAGAGAAACTCTAAGTCTTTGAAATTATGCTTAAATGGTAATTTAGCTGAATTGCCAAAAGAAATGTAGGACCTGGGTAACCTTGTTGAACTTTGAAAAATTTAATTTCTTAAAAACTGATACCATTTTTATTACATCTTTTATATTTTTAATCTACAGATCTACAAACCACATTTTTTTTGTTTTAAAATGTTTTTCATTTTTTGTTATTTTTTTGGTTATAAAATGTGTTTCAAAGAATATCAGTCATGTCAGTATGGTGGAGCATACAATGGTAGCATAAAATATGGACCCTGTCCTCCAAGGGTTTGTAATTTAGTTTTAAATAGTCATGAATCATGGTGTTGCAGTTGTTACAGTATGTGATTAAAGTGCCAACATGAATGGTACAGACAAGGACTATAGGAATCCTGAGAATGGAGTGATCAAGGTGGAATGGTAGAAAGGAGACTCAGACTCACATCCCCTATTTTAAATCAAACACCTTTCACTGTTCCACGATAATTTTTAGAGGATTTCAAGAGTCAAGGTACTGAAATGAATCCATTAATTCTTATATCCAAGTCATATACTGCTAGCATGGTTTTAAGTTAAAATGCCAGTAAGCATAAATAGCTCATTTTATAGAAAAATAACTTCTTACCCAAGTGACCACATTGCACCAAAAAGCCCAGACACAAGTCCCAATGTACTCAATCCTTCTTCAAATCCATTTTCACTGGAGAGAGAACAAACCAAACATTTATTAAGCACAAATACTGGTAGGAGCTGGTGAGATAAAGACAATGACAAAAATCTTATTTCCAGTGTGTTGCCTCAAGGAGTGATACTCCGAGTGCTTTGGGTCTTTGTTTCTGCCCTTGACTTCTTTGGGGTATATGCCCAGTGACAGGATCATTTTGGACAATTTATTAATTTTTCTTGCCTAGTTCAAGCTGAGGTCCAGATTAGTTGGACTGATTTTCAGCTTCAAATGCAACGTATCTATACACTTGTTTTCCTATTGCTCCTCTACACTGACTGGGCTCCTTCTCTTTTGTCTTTGCAAACTTGCATGGTATGGGCTGAAATCTCAAATCTGTTTTAATAAATACATTCAGTGATTATGAGGAAAGCAGGAAGGTGATCGTATCTGTGGAAACAGGATATAATTCCTGCAGGAGGTCATTCTTGACCCAAGCATTGCAGGAAATCAGGGAGTCTAATGTTTTAACAGGGAGAGGAAAGGAGGTCGTTCCAGGTATTGGTGACAACCTATGGAAAGGTACACAGGTGGCAAATGAGATTCAGTATAAAAGATCAAGGAGGGCCAGTATGGTCAAGGAGAATGTATGAAGGAGGGCAATATCCAAGCACCTGGAAGTGGCTATCAAAAGGTTTTAAAAGCCAAAAAGAGAAGTTTATATTTTACTCTAGATGTAAGGGGAAATGCTGTGCTCATATCCATGCTTCAGGACCATAAAATTGGCAGTTGTGTGGAAAATGAACTGAAGAGGAGACTATTAAGATGGTGTGGGTGAGAGCTGGTGAAGGGTCTAAATTAAGTTGGTGGGTACGATGGTAGTAAGTAGATTTTTATAAGAAACATTGGGGATAGAATTGATAGGATTGGCATGTGATTAGATTTATAGGGTGAGGGTCATCAGACTACCAATAGGCACCTGAGGTTGGATTTGAACTCAAGTTTCCTGCCTCTAGACCCAGGGTTAACAGTGTTCCCACCTAACTACTGGGATAGAATGCTGGACTGGGAATGTGGAGGTTCAAATCTGGTCTCAGATACTTAGTACTGTGTGACCCTGGGCAAGTCTCTTAATTCCTATCTGCCTCAGTTGCCTCAACTGTAAAGGGAGCGAGAACAGCACCTAAACTCCCAGGGCTGTGGAGACACTCATTATATGGCACTTAGCACCACGCCACAGTCCTTGCTATGTAAATGTTTATACTCTCCTCGGGGTCCACTGCGCCAGCTCACTTGTCTTCCAGTCAACTGACAATGAGGGACTAAGTTTAGGAGAGACTAGGGCCCAGTATCTGGAGCTGGGAGCAGGCTGCACAGAGGATACACTCATCAGACAAGGCTGAGCCCTCTGACACAAACGACATCCTGCACACGTGGCGTCAGAAGCCCCTCCTACACTCTAATTTAGTACCGCCTACTCGGAGGTGCTCTCCCCCATCTCCTTCATTCTTAAGGAGTGGCACGTGGCTCTCAAGCCCGAGCATGGCTCTTCCCCGCCTCCCAGCCCGGCCCCTCTGGGTGCACTGCTCTCTTCCATCCCCATGGCCTCTCTCTCCAGGACGCCTCGTATGCAAATCAGACTCCATATTGCCCAAGAAGCCAGACTGCTGAGCCCCGGAGTCCCCATCTGGGCGTACTGTTTTCACTCCTCCCCTCTCTCCAGCCGCTTCATCCTTCCTAACCCACGTGGTTCTAGCCTAGCTTCCTTCCCTTGCCTTGAGAGTCAGCAAGTTCTGCGAGGTCCGCGGGATGCCTTTTATTCCCTTGCTTCCTCGTTCTTGGAGACCCGCCGCTATCCCTCCCTCCTTCCCTCACCATCCACCTCCTGGGCCCCGGCTGCTGAATGCTTCTAGAGCTGACGGGCTGCGATACCGACAAGTCTTCGGGGCTATGCTTGGTGATGAGTTGGGTGGCATTTGGTTTCTTTAACTGTTGTTCATTAACATTATTGTCATTATGTAGTTTTCCTGGTTCTGATTCTTTCACTGTTTCAATCCATATAGTCATGTACTATAATTTGCTTGGTAATCTCCCAAATCAATAGGCATCCTCTTTATTTCTAATTCTTCACTATGAAAAAAGCATTATCTATACTTTGGTATATATGAGAGTTTTCTGCCTGATTTTGTTCAAGTATATGTCTAGCAGTGGAATTGCAGAAGGGTATGAGCATGTTATTAGCTTTTTAAAAGAATAATTCTAGGCTTTCAAAAATGGTTGGACCAATTTACAGTTCCACCGACAGTGTATTAGTATGATTGTCATTTCACTGTGCTTCCATCATTGACTATGTTCATCTTTTGTCATCTTTAGGGAATTGAAGTGAAAATGTATGGCTTTTATTTTTATTTCTCTTTTTATTAGTGATTTGGAACAATCTTTCATATGGTTATTAATACTCTGCAATTCTTTTTTTCTTCCCTGAATTGACTCTTAAGTTTCCTGATGCTGCCAGTTCCAACTCTTCCTTAAACCCCCATGGCTACCTTCTCTCTCATCAAAAAATCTCCCTCCATCTTTACTAAGGAAATGCATTATAAATGCCCTCTTTTCCCCCTTTCCACACCAGTACTTCTGCAGAGCCACAAGTCTTCTGTGCTGCTCAGGTCCAATCACAGAGAAAGAAATGTGTCTGCTTCTTGCCAAGGCACTCTTTTTGTGCAATAAAGCTACCCTCTCTAGGAGCTTTGCTTCATTGATGATGTTTTCTTTGTCTTCTTCAAACTCTCCCTGTTTACTAGCAGCTTCTTCACTACCTAAGAATATATTCAGGTGTCCCTTACCTTAAAATGAAAAAGCCACAAGAACAATAACAAAATAGACAAGCCCTCATTCATCTCAGGGAATCATCTTTCTTTAACCAAGAGTGGTCTCTTTTCACTGCCTCACCTTCTACTCACTTGCTTTTCAGCTTCTTCTAAGCCGGTGATGGAAAACCCATGACATGCATGTCACCACTGACACACGTAGCCATTTTTAATGACATGCGGCCACATACAGAGAAGTATGGGGCAGCATGCTGAGAATGAAACATTTGTTGTAGTGTAGTGTAGACACTCTGTGCACTATAGATGACAATTCTACCTATATTAATTTACCTATTTTGGTTTATTAAATGCTGTTATATATTACAATGATACATTTTTGTTATTTAAACTATAAATATTGCAAAATTATGTTTTTTTTTCTCAAAGTGACACATCACTTGAGTTATGCTCGTTTTTTTGGCGAATTTTGACAGTCCAAGCTCAAAAGATTGCCCATCACTGTTCTAAACTGACCTCTGCCCTCAGATTGTTATCAGTGATCAACACTAAGTCCACTGGTCTTTTCTCTGGCCACATTCTTCTTGCCCTTTCCTTAAAGATATCTCTCCTCTTTTCTTTTGACTTCAGTGATATTGCTTTCTCCTCCTTTGTGATCTTTCTTTAGTTTCCCCTTCAAGGGCCCCATCCATCCCATTCCTTACATGCATGTAACAGCATGGCTGTTCCCCAAAACGTTCTTTCTTTATTTTCTCTTCTTTACTGATTTACTTTTTTTTTTTTTTTACTTATTGTTTATGGGATAAAGTATCAACTCTTCTCCTTATCAGAGAGCACTGGTGTAGAAGTCAGAAAGACACAGCTTCAAATCCTGCCTCAGACTCTGTAAAACTCTTAACAAGTCACTTGACTCACTGTTTTGAGGCTCACTGTCCCCATCTGTAAAGTTAAGAACTGAACTCAGTGACCTCTAAGTTGCCTTCTAGCTCCAAATCTATGACTACACATAAGGTCATCATGAAAATAATTGCCATATAAGCCCTAATATAAAATTCAATTACTTATAATTCTGGGCACTAAGATAAGACCAAAATGGATAATGGATACATGATCTAGACATAAAAGGAAAAAAGCATAAGCAAATCAGAAGAACGGGGAACAAATTACCAAATTTATGGATAAGAGAGGAATTTATGAGTAAACAAGAAATGTAGAGCATTATGAAATATAAAATGGATAATTTTGAGTACATTAAATTGAAAGGTTTTTGTACAAATAAAATAAATGTTGCCAAGATTAGAAGAAAGCAGACAATTGGGGAAAAGTTTTCATGGACAGTGCCATGGACAGAGGTCCCATATCTAAAATAAACAGAGAACTTTGTCAAATTTATGGAAATAAGAGCCAGCTCCCAAATGATAAATGGGAAAAATATATGAATAGACAGTTTTCAGTTGAAGAATCAAAGCCATATAAAGGTACATTAAAAAAATCTCTTACTACTGATTAGGGAAATGCAAATCAAAACAATTCTGAGGTATCATCTCACACCTATCAGAATGGCTAAAATGGCAAAATGACAAATGTTAGAAAGGAAATAGAACAGTGGGGACACTAATACGCTGTTGGTAGTACTGTGAACTGACCCAACCATTTGGAATTAAGCCCAGAAAACTATAAAATTGTGTATATCTTTAGATCCAGCAATACCATTGTTGGGTCTGTTTCCCAAGGAGATCAAGGAAAAAGGAAAAGAAACTATATGTCCCAAAATATTTATAGCAGCTCTGTTTTTGTGGTGGCAAAGAAATTAAAAATTGAGGGGATGTCCATGAATTGGGGAATGGTTTAAAAAATTGTGTTATGATTGTGATGGAATTCTGTTGTGCTGTAAGAAACAATGAGTAGATTAATTTTTTAAAAAAGAACTTTGAAAGAATTATATGGGATAATGAAGAGTAAAATAAATAGAACCGAGAGAACATTATATACAACTACAGATTTAATATTTGAAGAATAATTAATTTGTGAGTGTTCACTCAGAGAATGAACTAAGAAGTAGAAACATGAAAGACATAATCTATATGTTTTGTAAAATTATGCCTTTTATGGTGTGGAGGAAGGAGTTGAATAAAATTTTTTTAATTTCTGGGATTAAATATCTTGAAGGTTTTAAGTAGTGGGATCTCTCATCTTTTATGATAGTGTCTCTCCACACAATGAAACTAAAGAAAATTTCCAACATTTATTACTATCCCAAACACATAAGTATTCTAATCAATTGAAATGATCACTTACTATGCACAACTGAGTACCTCTGGGAAAGTTGGTATTATACTCATGCCAGCAGAGACACCATTCACAACCAGTACTAGGACTAATAGCCACAGCTGACTGCAAAAAAAAAATTAAGAGAAAAAAAATTAGTGTTTTAAAGAAAGTGAAAGCTTTGTGCTAATGGGATCAAGGTCACAAGCTAGTTAGCTTCCCACAGATAAGAACTCTTGTTGGCCTTGACTCTAGAAGTCACATCTCATGCTATCAGAGATTCAAAGTGATCACACTGGTGTGGTGGTTCCAGCATATATACCCCTTGGAAACCCAGTCACCTTCATATTTCAAGAATAGTCCGTTTACTTTTCTTAGCCCTACCCATCATATTTCCTCCTTTTCTTTCTGTTCTTAGGTCAGTTCCAATACCTTTTGATGCATAAGCAGATAACTATACTGTCTTAAGGCATGCCTTTTAGCTTTGTTTCTCTCCTGCAGTATCTCTGGAAGTCAGACATATGGTAAATTCTGGCCATACCTTACTAATCCACATCTGAATATTATATTAACAAATGCCTTTTGCAGTGGTCCTTTTGGCAAAGCTTAGACTGGTTGCTGTGTGAAGCTGAGAAGAAATCCATCTCCTAGGGTCGTTAGTGACTCAGGCTCCTTCAAAAGGCATCCAAATCAAGTTCACCAGGACTGTTATATTTCCATTATCAGTGCTTTTTTAAAAAAGTGCTTTTTAAAGGCAAATGAGAGCAAAGGGTCCTAAAGTAGAGTGTTTTTGTTTTTCTTCTAATCAAAGCACCAGAAATGTCTCCTTTATTTTGGCACACAAAGAAGCATCAATTTAATGAAATGAAATTTAGCATTAATATTTTTAAATAAAGAGGAGATTCATGGGTAATACAGGCATCTTTTCAGCATTCTTTTACTTATTCTCAGTAACTTAGGTCACTTAAAAAGTTCAGATCCTGAGGGCAGCTGGGTAGCTCAGTTTGTTTGAGTAATATGGAAGAGCTGGCAAACATTCTATATGGCCCCAAGCCCAAAAGTAACTCACTGATAAAAGGCAGGTACAATGTAAAAAAAAAAAAAAAAAAAGATATACCTCAGATTAATTGCAGTAACTTAAAGAATTCACAATTATATTTATACAATAATATTGAGAAAATAAAAGAAATTTTACCTCTTGATATGTAAGATTGGAACAGGTCCTAAAAGCATATAGCATACTGCTGTTATTATGTTTCCAGAAACCAGAAGCCATTTCCTTAGATACTAATAAAGAAAATACAAGAGCCAGATGAAATCCCTAGAAGTAAGATTTTTTTTACTTATTTTTAGAGTAGCAGAAGTTGAAGGCAAGGTAATACTATTTTTAAGACTAAGTGAACAGAAAAAACAACTCCTCTTTTGTTTTGAGGAAATAAATGTGGGAAACTGAATGAAGGTGAGGACAGAATTATGTGGCATTTATCAATAACAATAATAGTAATAGCTAATATTTATATAGTGCTTACTATGTGCCAGGCACTGTGCAAAGCACTTTTCAATTATTTCATTTTTATCTCTCAAAGAAAATGTTGAGGGATTAGAGAAAACAAAGAAAAACACACTTTTGTTTATTATTATGTACACTTGCTTTTTGAGTTATGGTTTCTAGGTAAGTAAAAAAGGTTTGTAATTAAAGGAGAATGCTATTTATATGGCAATGTCTCCACCACATGTTATTTTAAAAAAAGGCTACTTGTAAAATTAAAAGGGAGATACCAAGAGCAAATTACACCTTATGTACATTCTTGAAAACAGCCTAAACATAATAAGGTAAAAAAAAACAAGTGATTCAAGAACCTTCCTTTATAAGAAATACTGAACAATTTTCCAGAAATTTTGAGAAATTAAGAGAAAATGAAAATCTAGGTTGAGGGTCAGAAGAGGGAAAACATAACCAACAAGGGCTATAAAAACCCAAGATATGGCCATATTAGCATTTTTCCCTTCTAACTGATAGCTTAGTCCAAGATAAGGAATAGAAGTGACAGTGAGTGGTTCCACATACTAACAATAGCTATTTTTTGGTCAATTCCTTTTCTTTCTATATTTACAATAAAAATTAAAATTTTGTGTGTTCTCAAAATCAAAATTCTATGTTGAAGGAAGGAAGGATCTTAGCCAGGGATATGTTACATGTTTTAAGAACCTTAGATAACTTGAAAACACAAAAGTAAATTCTTTAGAAAAAAGAATACTTACTGGTACTTTGTCACTTAGCAGTCCAAAAAGGGGTGAAGAAATGGAATATGATAATGCCAGCCCCAGAAATACGAGCCCCACATATCCTGCTGACAAATTAAACTGCAAGAGAAATATTGCACTGGTCATGATTAAGTCTTAACTCTTCAGGAGCCCTTCCGGTGGATTTTAGAATCTTTGAATGTCTACAGGGAAAGTTACATATTTATTTTCAGTTATCCCTAAATGAAATTTCCTTTAATTAAGAATTTAAAAACAAAGGAGGATTCTGAGAATGGGTCCATCGCTTCACTGGATTTGTCACAGGGTGGTGGTGATGGGGGACCATGACCCCAAAAATGGCTAAGAAATTTGATTCAAACAATGTGCCTTTCACACTTTCATCATATTTCACATTACTATGCCTTAGTAAGAATCAATTAGTACAGTTAAGCCCCTTTCCTATTCTACCCTCTAATTCACCTTATATCAACTTTTATTTTTATTTAAGTAATTCTCTTTCTACTTATTGGAAGTGGTGCTGCATAGGAGAGACGGCTTGGGACAGAAGGAAGAACCTAGGGGCCTTGGGTACTTCCACTAGCCAGGAGCCAACAGGTCCCACTTCTCTGGACTCAGTTTACTCTCCCATAAAAAAGAAATAGTTACATACTCAGTGAGATGTCTATGTGGAATCCCTTTGAAAACTGTGAGGTGCTATACCAGTGATGGAGAACTTTTAGTGCTGGGTCCTGCCCCCAGCCCCGAGACTGAGTGCTGTGCCCACCCCCCCAGAGACCGAGTACCATGCTTGTACCCCCTTCACTCCCCCAGTGCTGGATGCCCTGCCCTGCCCCACCCCACATAGAGAAGGGAGAAAGTTCTCCCATTGGGCAGCTGGGCAGAGAGCTCCTCTGGAGGCCTTCTGTCTTTCTAGTAACCAACTCTAGGGGAGGGAGGGCAGCCGAGTGCCCACAGAGAGCCATAGGCACTCGTGCCATAGGTTCTCCATCACTGTGCTATACATATATAAGGTATCATTGCTTAGTTTAGTGTTTTAAATGTTTTCTTAGAGCCTATGTTGATGGATTCATTTCCCCCTTCTCTCTCTCCCCTAGGAGAAATTGAAGTTATCACTAAGCAAATATATTAAGAAACATTCATAAAAGCAAGTCTTACCTACCAGAAGGAAAGCCTTTGGAAAAAAACACATTAACAGGATAGAAAAATAGACAACTAAATGTCAAGAAAATGTTAATAATTAAATCAATTTGGCCTCTAAACTAAACGAGCTGTCAGTACTAATTATTTCAAATCATATTAATGGTTCTAATAATTTCATGAATGTGGTATTCCCTCCATCAGTACAGATCACAGCCCATCCAAGCCTTACCATCCTATACAACCCTTCTCCATGTCCTCTGTCCCATAGATACAGCACAGATGATTTATCCAATATGAACCACTGTAGCTCTTGGACTATGCCTTAATGTTATCATCTGAAAGCCATTTTATCATTTAAAAAAAGATTTGGGATTATGGTGCTGCCCAGGCAGTGTCCTAGGTCACTTTCTCCTCGTGTTATTTTTCCAGTAGAATTGTTAACTTTTACAAAGCACTTTTCTAAGGGTTGCAAAAGTTCTTTATGTACATGATTTCATTTGATTCTCACATTTTACATTGGGGAAACTGAGGCCCAGAGAAGGTGAATGATTTACCTGTGGTCCCACTACTGGTAAGTGTCAGAGAGGGGATTCACTTCCACATCCTTCTAGACTTCGGATACAGCCTTTATGCCACTACACCAGAGGGAAGTGGAGAACTTTGAGCCCAAGAAAAACCTCCTATTTTTATAAAAATCTTACATGATCATTTAGAGGCCTTTCCTAAAAGCTGAGTAGCAGGCAGCTTATGTTAATATGCAAAACTAAAGTTTTTATATTGAGTATTACTTACTTTATTCAATACAAAGAGAGACAGAGTAGGATCCAAGAATCCAAAACCTCCACTCAACGAAATGATGACAAATGATATAAGAACAACCTTCGGTAGAGTAACAAGTTTCCAGAAAGAGTGTTCACTAGGAGAAGCATCTATTGATCAAAGAAGAGAAATTTTTTGTTCAATTTTTAAAAATGTTATTGATAGCTCTTATTTTCATGATCATTTTCACTTCCCAATGTATTTTTCCCTCCTCCCTACCTAGAGATCCAATCTTATTAATTATGAAATAGATACCTATGGGACTTGGTAGTCTCCAAGGTAACTCCCTCATTTGAAGACACAGGTTTGGAGAACTAAAATGATTTATCTAAGGTCACATAGTCACTTAGGGACATTGCTGAGAGTATACTTTTCATAAACTGGAGAAGATTGTAGTCTTTGGTTACCCAAAAATATCTCCCTCACTAGCTTGCAAAGAGAGCATAACATTCCTAACCATCCATGAGACTTATTCTTTTGGGATGTGAAATAGTGATAAAGGAATCAACATCAACCCAGAGAAAGGCCTAGGATCTAACTTTGGCCTTGTGTTGTCCAAGTCTACTATCAAGGATTTGGATGAAGGTATACTTATAGATGACTCAGATCTGGGAGTGACAGACAGTGCAGGCACTGGAAGACAGAGTCAAGACACAAAAAGTCTCTAAAGGCAAATGTGGCTTTTAGAAGGTCAAATCTAAAATGATATATTTATTGCTATTACAATTTGAGACACACTTAAAAAGACTCATCTGTACAGGGGCAGAAATGGAGACACGAATGACAAATGTTGAAGGAGTTGTATAAAAATGGCTGGTAGAATTGTAAACTGATCCAAACATTTTAGAGAACAATCTGGAATTATCCACAAAGAGTTATAAAACTATACCTTTTGACTTAGCAATACCACTATTAGGTTTATTTCCTAAAGTGCTCAGGAAAAAAGGACCTATGTGTTTTAAAATATTTATAGCAGCTCACTTTGTGGTGGCAAAGAACTGGAAATTGAGAGTATGCCCATCAAATGGGGAATGGCTAAACCAGTCATGGCATATGCTTGTGATGGAATACTACTGCAAGGTAAGAAATGATGGGCAGACTAATTCTAGACAAACATAAAAAGACCTATGTGAAATTATAAAGAGTGAAATGAGCAATACAAGAGAACATTATATATAGCAACAGAAATAGTTTCAAGAATGATTTACGTATGTCTACCTCTAAAGAAAGAAATAAGACATATGTATAAATATCTTTTTTGTTAAATAAATGCCTTCTCTAATGAGGGGAGAGGGAGATAATGGAGTATTTAATATAACATACATTAATTTTTAAAAAATTAAAAAGATCTAGTAGCATCATTGACCTTATATCGACAATATGACAATGTTTTGTTGTTTTTTTTTTTTAAAGAAGAATTAGTACAATTTTAAATTGTGTTGCAAGGCATAATGTATTGATCAAAAGAAGATATAGCCTTTGGTTAACACATTTTAGGAAAGCACTGGAAAACTGGAAAAGGCACAGAGAAGGGTGACCAGGGTGATAAAAGAAGCACACAGACCATGTTATATAAATATTGGGTGAAGCAGCAGCCCAACAATATGCAGTTTCCTAAGCATGAGCTTCGCTGGACTTGAAAGCCAGGACAGAACAGAACTGAATGTAGGATTAGGAAAGGACGGTTTGCCACCATGTGGCTAAAAATGGTATCAGCATCTTTGGAGATGCAAAAGGTAGACATATATAACCAGAGAATTAAAGTCAAAGTGTTTCTGAGTTAGTTTATTTTTCAATTCAAATGTTAATTCTGGGCTGATAAAATTTTGAAGAAAATTTAGCTAAAATCTTCAAATTCAGCCGGTGACATTTATTAAACATCTGCCATGGACAATCATTATACTAGATGCTGGAATAAGCTAAAAGTTTAAGGTCCTAAAGCTCTTTCCCTTAGGAATCTCAAAAAAAAAAAATGTAATAATGTTGACAGAAAGGGCCCAAATCAAAAATCATTAAAGTCTCACAGACTATATAACAAAGTTCATTTGGAATAACAAAAGGTCAAGATTATCAAGGGAAATAATGAAAAAAAAAATGTGAAGGAAGGGGGCCTAGCAGTACCAGATATTAAACTGTACTATAAAGCAGCAGTCATCAAAACAATATGGTACTGGCTAAGAGATAGAGAGGAGGATCAGTGGAATAGACTTGGGGTAAATGACATCAGCAAGACAGTGTATGATAAACCCAAAGAGCCCAACTTTTGGGACATGAATCCACTATTTGACAAAAACTGCTGGGAAATTTGGAAAACAATATGGGAGAGAATAGGTTTAGATCAACATCTCACACCCTACACCAAGATAAATTCAGAATGGGTGAATGACTTGAATATAAAGAGGGAAACTATAAATAAGTTAAGGGAACACAGAATAGTATACTTGTCAGATCTCTGGGAAAGGAAAGATTTTAAAACCAAGCAAGAGTTTGAGAAAATTACAAAATGTAAAATAAATGATTTTGATTATATCAAACTAAAAAGCTTTTGTACAAACAAAAACAATGTAGTCAAAATCAGAAGGGAAACAACAAATTGGGAAAAAATCTTCATAACAAAAAACTCTGACAGGGGTCTAATTACTCAAATATACAAAGAATTAAACCAATTGTATAAAAAATCAAGCCATTCCCCAATTGATAAATGGGCAAGAGACATGAATAGGCAATTTTCAGATAAAGAAATCAAAAGTATCAATAAGCACATGAGAAAGTGTTCTAAATCTCTAATAATTAGAGAAATGCAAATCAAAACAACTCTGAGATATCACCTCACACTTAGCAGATTGGCTAAAATGAAAGAAGGGGAGAGTAATGAATGCTGGAGGGGATGTGGCAAAACTGGGACATTAATGCATTGCTGGTGGAGTTGTGAACTGATTCAACCATTCTGGCTGGCAATTTGGAATCATGCTCAAAGGGCTATAAAAGAATGCCTGCCCTTTGATCCAGCTATACCATTGTTGGGTTTGTACCCCAAAGAGATCATAGATAAACAGACTTGTACGAAAATATTTATAGCTGCGCTTTTTGTGGTGGCAAAAAACTGGAAAATGAGGTTATGCCCTTCAATTGGGGAATGGCTGAACAAATTGTGGTATATGCGGGTGATGGAATACTATTGCGCTCAAAGGAATAATAAACTGGAGGAGTTCCAGGTGAACTGGAAAGACCTCCAGGAATTGATGCAGAGCAAAAGGAGCAGAGCCAGAGAACATTGTACACAGAGACTGATACACTGTGGTAAAATGGAATGTAATGGACTTCTGTACTAGCAGCAATGCAATGACCCAGGACAATTCTGAGGGACTTATGGAAAAGAATGCTACCCACATTCAGAGGAAGAACTACAGGAGTGGAAACACAGAAGAAAAACAACTGCTTGAACACATGGGTTGAGGCGGACATGATTGGGGATGTAGACTTGAAACTACAACACCAATGCAACTATCAACAATTTGGAAATAGGTCTTGATCAATGACACATGTTAAAACCAGTGGAAATACACATCTGCCATGGGGGGGGGGGGAAGGGGACAGTAAGAGCATGAATTATGTAACCATGTTAACTTTAAAAAAAAATAAATATTAATAAATGTTTAAAAAAAATCTCACAGACTCCCATGAACCCAAATAAAAGGAATATACACATTAAAATATAATACTAGGAAGCTGCTAAACTGATTTTGAAGGATTAAAGTTATATAAAATTAACCAAACTATTTCAACTTTTTTGCAGAAAGCAATGGGCTTGAAGTCAGGAAAGCATGGGTTCAAATCCTGCCTTAGATTTGACTTAAAAGTTGGATGACCTGGGCAAGTCACTTAACCCTTTTGAGCTTCAGTGTCCTCATATCTAAGATGGAATTCTACTGCCAACCTCAGAGATGTTATGAGGATAAATTGAGATAATTTACATAAAGCACTTTGTAGATCTTGTCAGTCATATATATGTATAAGATTCTGGATTTGAACTCTGGTCTTCCTGACTCTGAAGCCACATAATGTTACCTTTTTATTAGTTATTATTATTATTGCTGCTATTGTTATTGTTATTATGACTTCTGAATCCAGCCTCAACTTTTTTTCTGAAGTTTACTCCCACATTTCTGTTGTCACCGTGACAGTAGAATTTTTTCATCTAGCAGTCCCATCGTCATATTTATCATTTCAAAAACTGAATTAATCAACCTTGTATATAATGAGAGACAGAATACTGGGTAGAGAATTAGGAAGCTTTGGTTTTATATTACTCACTAATTTATATTTCCTCTGCATTATCTACCCTTTGTGATTTCCAGAGATGAAAATAACCACAGCAACAAAAGGTATATTCTCCCCAACTTTGGTCAGCTCCAGGTGATGAAACTTTTGAGAAACTGAAATTTTCCTCACAAAAAGGCATAATCATTATTAATTCTATATATGAAAAAGACAAATTCCAATGACTCCATAAACTCAGCTAAATTGGGCAACCTTGATGATTCTAACATCAGTCCTATATCCATTGACTTAGACATTTAGGATGACCCCAGGTTAATGAGGGAAGTGATTTCAAAGCAAACAAAGGGAAAAATGAACTAAGGGATGAAAAGGTCAATAATGATCTACAGAATCAGGGACATAAGGAAATTCCTACCATGGGTAATGTTCTTCCTATCACCTGCAAGACTGTTATTTCTACGAGTGAGGCACCACAGAGGCTGGGGGCAAGACAATAACAGAGAAACTGTTTAGATGAAGAAACTTCAAATAGATATGCCTTAAAAATTTTAATTCCATGAAGAATAAAGAGACTAAAAAAGGCCTAAATAAATATCAGTGTCATAATCAAAGAATAAAAATCTAAGGTAGACAGAAAGAGAAGATGGAAAGTGAGAATGAGGGGGAGAAATTCTTTTTTAGAAAAAAAGTGCTGAAAAGCATAAAAACTCATGAACAAAACAAGTAAAAGAGAAGGGGAAGAAGAGGTATTCTACTTGAATACTGAGAGGAAAAAAAAGGAATCAGATAACTGGATTAAAGAAAGTAAGTAAAAGGTACATCTCAAAAATTGTAAGAGAAGGTGCCAACTTGCACTGATAAGAGTTTTCTCATTTGGGAGATACCAATCCAATGAAATAAAAAGGCCTTACTCCTTGCCTCAATAAAATGAGGAATGATTCCTTTAAAAGGAAACATTTAGAATATTAGATGTTTATTTTTTAATCAAGTGATTAAATAAAAAATAAAACCAGCAACTTTCCCTTACTTAGTACTAAGAAGAGAGGAATTTAATTGGCATATGAAATTTCCAGATGAGGAAACTTCCTTTGATATGCAAGTCAACTGAGAAAGAAAGTACTGTATGTAGAAATGGGAAACTGGTAGCTCTGGAGTATAAAGGAGAGAAAAAGAAGGGAAAAGAATTTTGATTTGAAGTAGCATAAAGTGCCAACTGGGGAAGGCAGGGCCACTCCAGAAAGAATTATCTCTAAGTATATACTGAAGATAAGCTTTGCTTTCTTTACAAGTTTACTTACAGATAGTCTCAAATCTAACAAAACATAGTTTTCAGAACTAAGTTCTGCTATATGGTGGGATTTTTTTGGTCTTGGTGGGTCACTGTCATTTGGAGTTCCTTTTGTTCTTATATTATGTTATTTTATTGCCAAAAACATGATCATTATTCAAAAGAAAAATTAAAAAGAGAATATTCCTCTCTGCTATTTATTACTTTGTGATCTGATGTGAACCATTTAAGCTTCTTTGGATCTCAGTTTTCTCATTTATAAAAAGGCACATATTAGATGAAAAGGGTTATACTAAATAAGTTTATTAAAACTTTTTTGTATGTGTCATGGGTCTTTATGTGTTATGTTTGTTGAAACCTATGAACCCCTTCTCCAAATAATATTTTTATTTATTTTTTAAAAACCCTTACCTTATGTCTTAGAATAAATGCTGTTTATTGGTTTCCATGCAGACATAAGAGTGGTAAGGGCTAAGCAATGGGGGTTAAGAGACTTGCTCCAGTGTCACACACCTAGGAAGTGTCTGAGGTCAAATTTAAGCCCAGGACCCTCCATCTCTAGGCCTGGCTCTCAATCCACTGAACCACCAAGTTGCTTCCCAAATAACATTATTATATGAATAAAATATGGAGAATGACAAAAGAAACCAATTATGTTGAAATATGTCATATTCAAACTCTGGGAGTTGTGAGTCTCACCTTGATTGACAGGTGAAGACAGTTGGAGACATCAGAATGTTCCCAGATGCCGTGAGGACAAGAGGAAAGGCAGTTGGCGAGAGGATATAAATACCCAGACAGCCATCTGACAAGGGCCCTGGGCTTTGGACCCTTGGCCTTGGACATTGATCTCTGATCTTGGAGCATTGACCTGTGGATCTTTGACTGTGGGTCCTCTAATTCTCTCTGAATTCCCCCTAGATATTTAGACATCTGAACCATCATTAGATATTTAGGTATCTGGGCCCAGGTAGGAACCGGGAAAAGGGAAGGAGAAGAAGCAGAGGGAGGTAAGGGAGGTAAAGGAGCCTGACAGCTGTAGGACTGACATAACAACTGGCAATAAGAAGCTGAGAGGGATCATCAATATCTGTATCAACCAAACAGATTGCTTTCTCTGGTTTGGCCATGGCCAAGCTGAGCCAGAGGAGGTGAAGAACAAGAGCTCCAGCATTACTGAAATAGCCTACAGTCCTGAGGGATTAGTGATCATAGCCATTAGTGACAGGGTCTCCTATCCCCAATCTGTTCCTGATTATTCCCTTCCCTTATTAACATCTATAGATAAAGTTTATTAAGTACCTTCCTGAGTGATTATTACATCACAACCCTTGGGGAGGGAGCAACGCAGTCAGATGAAAACATTATCCAAGGCTAATAGAGCCCAATATTAATAATCAATCCAACCCCAGGTGGGACCTGAAAGGGTTATCCATCCACCTGACTTTTAGGGATCCTGCCTGGGCACTGTTATCAAGAAGGGGCAGTTATTATAACATTCAGCTGAGTGACAGGACTCCGGTGTCCCTGCACCAGCTATCAAGAGAATCTAAGGCACAGCTTCCCTGATTAATATACCCTATAATAACTATAATAGTAGACAAAGATACCTTCTTTATGACAAATATTATTATTGAAATGTTAAGAAATCAAGTTCATGGCATAGTTATTAAAATAGAAGAAAATCAAGTTTATAAAACTCACATTAAAAACCCCAGGAATAGATGATCCCTTTTAATAATAAAGCTATAATCCTATAATAATAGTTTAATCTTCTAAAGTAAAAAAGTGGGGAATTTATAATTCAGATTATAGCCAGAACTTAACATAAATCACATGCTCATCACCATTTGGGGAAGGGAATATACATTTGTAATGCTCTTCAATCTGGTCAAACACCTCATGTGAGTAAGAAATGTAGTCTTACCATAATTAGGTAAAATACACATGTTGAGTGGTACCATCAGTAGAACTAGGCATCCAAGAAAAATAAATGGCACCTCATAGCCAAAGGTTTGGTATAAGAAACCACCTAGTGGAGGTCCTAAAACTAGGCCAAGGCCAGAAAAAATTTCAAGACTTCCCTAAAAGTGAGAAAAAAAAGGAAAAAGCAAGTCAGTGTTTCCCTAGCACCAATCAAACTGCTAAGTATTTAAAGATACCCAGAAACTGACTACTATAAAGCCATTACACTTCATCAAAGTCAAGCTAGGTTACCTTGGGCTTTAAGCTAGAGAAAGCTGTTTTGTTGGGTAGCTTTTGATAACAGGTTTGGGGGTAAAGCACATTTTACACAATTCCTCACCAGTAATAGAGAACTTCTTTAAGGAGACTAGAGGGTCCTAAGAATCATGGGTAAATTTACTTGTACTTGTAGGTAGTGAATCTAGAAGTTATAGGGGTATATGATAGAAATGTCCATACAACTGTTTTTCATCCATTCATTATCCATTCTTCAAGAATTCCATGGCAGGGAGCAGCTAGGTGCTCGGTGCATTGAGAGGCCTAGAGATGGGATGTCCTGGGTTCAAATGTGACCTCAAACACTTCCTAGCTGTGTGACTCTGGGCAAGTCACTTAAACCCCATTGCCTACCCCATACTACTCTTCTGCCTTGGAACCCATACACAGGATTGATTTGAAGATGGAAGGTAAGGGTTAAAAAAAATTCCATGAGAGTAGGGAGGACAAAAATGTTATCCTTTCCTACATGGGGATGTCCAAAGAAGTAGCTAATTAATTAATTATCCTTAATTCTGAAACTTATAAGGTAAGGGAGTTAGGATCCAAAATTTTATGTTATGCTAAAGAGAGTAGGCCTTTTACTGGTAAAAGGCAAATTTGGTAATAGTGGTTATATCCATGCTTCTTACCTAGCCAAAAAAAAGTTTCAAAAAAATTCGAGATGAATTTTTAAAATTGATTTATATTTATTAAAAACTTTCCAGGCCTTTTTTGTTTTTCAAAGCCAAAATATTTGTGAAAGAACAAAACATAATTTCAAGATGTTCTGAACATAGTGATAAAGAGAGCTGGCCACATTTGCTTTTTATAAATACCTGGATTTGCATATTATAAATAAAGGGAAAATGGAAAAAATAAAACAATGAAATATGACTTTTGGCAATTAAAAGCCATGCTACATAAGTTGTAAAAGGCTGGCTAATAGTGATCTTCTTATCTATGTCATATAATCAGTGATCTTCTATAAGTGTCATGTACTAATAGATATCTCTCATATTGAATCGTTATCCATTTTCATGCATCTGAAGCAGTGGCTAAATATTTTTAAGTCTATAGTTGACTTTCATTTCATATATTTATATATCTTTACCTTTGGAAGGTTGTGGAAAATGGGTTACACTTTCCTAAGCAACCTCAAAGTACCATATTCTTCTAGGGCCCTAGAATATGTTAGGAATGTAATATTTTTGAGTCTTGACCTGTGATTTCATCCATATAGGGAGAAAGCCCTTTTGACAAAGACAGATATTCAATCATTTGGTTATTATGGCTTTAGAGAACCCATTTATTTATTGTGGCCTGGAGAACTGCACCAACTGAGTGCAGGGTCACCCAACAAGCATATTTTCAGTCAATCCAGGTCCTTCTTGGTCTTTCTTTTCTGCTTCTTGGGGACCTACTATAACAGAAGTTATCAGAAGAAAAAAATTATCATTAATGGAAAGAAGGGCCACCAACCTCTTTAGACAGGGGAAAACTTGGGAGCCAACAAATATCTGGCAAGCACTTAAAGACATACCATTACTGTAGCTACGTTATTTGGAAAAGCTTTTGCAAGAAGAGAAAATGATGCAGTTATTGCTGCAGCAAAGCTTATCGCGTCCACCACTCTCACAAGAAAACACATAGTAATAAATATTGGTCCATCGGGAGCTCGATCCAACATACTATAAAAGAATAAAGACAATTCTCAAATATATAGCTTCATACACGTCACTAGATAAGCATAATAGCCTGATTAGCAGAGTTCACATTCAATTTCTTCAAGCACTGGGGGTCAGGCATTAAAAATGTTGCTTTGGTTAACAGTCTCACAGAAAGGGGAAATACTGATTTTTAAGAATTGGATTTGTCCAGGGGTGATTCAGTTTCTTCTTTTTTTCCTGAGCTCCTAAGAGAATGTTCAGAGAACACATAGTTCCACAGTGTCTGGCACACAGGAAGTGTTTAAGAAATATTTGTTGACAGACTGATCCAAGAGGGTACTAAATTAGCATACTCAGTGGTCTGAAACTCTTTAGAACAATCCCAAACATGGAACCACTTGGGCAGAATTACTCAGAATGGCTACAGGCTCTCAGTTAAGACTTTTAACTTTTATGACTCTGGATTCCCCATCAAATCTTTGGCATGGGCTAGCCTAAGGAAGTCCCTGTGATACCTTTTAGAGTAGGCTTGCTATTACTAAGGCCTAGACTATATTAAAACTGCAGCAGGTTGGGGGCAGCTGGGTAGCTCAGTGGATTGAAAGTCAGGCCTAGAGACGGGAGGTCCTAGGTTCAAATCCAGCCTCAGATACTTCCCAGCTGTGTGACCCTGGGCAAGTCACTTGACCCCCATTGCCCACCCTTACCACTCTTCCACCTATGAGCCAATACATAGAAGTTAAGGGTTTAAAAAAAAAAAGAAATAAAAAAAACCCTGCAGCAGGTCACTAGCTACCTTCATGGCAATCAAATCTTAATGAGTCCCCTATAATTAGATTTTGGAAAAAGGTAACACATCTACTATTACTGATCTAGCAAGAATCCTAGAGCTCAGCATAGCAACGGTAAACATCAATGAAATGATAATGTGATGTGTAGGCTTTTAAACACATCCTCTACTACTTTCCTAGGAATCATGTTTTCATTGTAGCAGAGATGAAATAAGAAATAGGTAGTTTGACTAGAATCTAACTATGCTTTTGGTTCTCTGTAGGACTCAAGATAATAATCTTATTGGTCCAAGCTAAAATCTGTTTTTTCTTACTTAGGTTTTCCATATTCTAATTTGCTGATGCTATTTTTTAAAATTAATTTTAAAAAAGTTTTTATTTTTCACATTCTTAAAAAAACAAACTTTGTGTTCCAAATTTTCTCCCTTCCTCCCCTCTGCCAAACATATTTCCATATTAGCCATAGTGCCAAAAAAAAGTCAAGAAAAATAAAGAGAAAAAATTATATATCAATATGGCTAGTGATGTTTTAACGAGAATAGAAGCAGGAATGGATTCTCTTTTTTGATTACTCCAGCATGATTAAACATATCTGGTAGATACTGGGCATACAAACTAAAAGGTACCAAGCCAACCCAGCTTTATGCTTAATTTTATTCCTGGGGAATGTTCAGACTAGGTTTCTAAGACATCAAAAAAAAAAAAAAAAAAAGCTGACACTTGAATTTTACCAAAAGGTGCACAAAATGTGCTTGTTATTTAGAGATGGTAAATTTTGGCTTGCCTATGGAGCCATGGATCAGTCACTCGTGGTCTTCTTATTTGTATCCCTCTATCAAATTACAAGTAGGAAAGTGCTTAAGAGGAATTAAATAGAGAATACTAGCTTATTTCAAGAGTAATTGAAAATTAGTTGGTATATAACCCAACTTGGCTAACTGAGCATGTGTGCTACTAAAGAAACAGTCTAATGGGGGAGATGACAAGAAAAATGAAGGGAAACAGAGGTCCTAAAAGTCTGCTTTTCAGAGTAACCACTCTCCACTCTTCCTCTATGGTGGCAGCCAAAAATAACTACAAAATGCTAAGAATCCCTTCTTTTCAGAGCTTACTTGGCACCTAATTTTAACATCTTTACTTCATTCTAATCAGATCACTATGCTCTTTCACACAAATTTCCAAATGAATATAGATTTTGAAGTTGATGTTCAACTGAATCCCAAGTCCAAAAAGCCAGAAACTTACCCAAAGAGAACTGTAGCTCCTCCTGAGACAAACATTCCTGCCACAAACATGAACTTAGCTCCAATCTGTACAAGCTATAAATGGTTAAATAATATGAGTTAATTACTCTAATTCTATACCTATGTCAACAAAACTGAGTATCCACTATATCTGATACTATAATAAGAGACAGAGGGGATTTATCCTTTTATCTCTAATGCACATTAAATATTACATTTCACATATTAAGTATTTAATAAATGTTTGCTGAACAAATGAATTTACAGAATGGGGGAAGACTGTAACATATAATAGTTAGCATTCATATAGTGTTTTAGTATTTGCAAACTGCTTTACAAAAGTAACCTCAGATTATCCTCAGCCCTAGGAGACAGGTGCTATCATTATCCCCATTTTACAAATGAGGAAACTGAGGAAGACAGTTATGGCACTCCATCTCTTGTTAGATTGAAATATGAAAGGTTACTATTATATACCATTAGGATAAGAAATCTTCAAACTTATAGGCTAATTATTTAAAATTAATTAATTAATTAGGGGGCAGCTGGGTAGCTCAGTAGATTGAGAGTCAGGCCTAGAGATGGGAGGTCCTAGGTTCAAATGCAGCCTCAGACACTTCCCAGCTGTGTGACCCCAGGCAAGTCACTTGACCCCCATTGCCCACCCTTACCACTCTTCCACCTATGAGCCAATACACAGAAGTTAAGGGTTTAAAAAAAATAATAATAATTAATTAAATTTATTAAGTTATTATACTAACTCTCCCCTTTTGTCTTTGTCTCTTGGAACCCCTAATAATAATCTTCCTTCCAGTGCCTTCCTGGTGCAGGCCCTCATGGCCTCATACCTGGACTCTTGCAATAGTTTGCTGCTTGGACTCCCTGCCTCAAGGCTCTCCCTGCTCCAGCCCATCCTCTACTTGGCTGTCAGACTGATCTTCCTAAAGCAGAGGTGCAACCATGTCGTGCTCTCCTCTTTTCCCTCTGACCTTCCAACTCAGTAAACTCCAGTGGCTTCCTCTCACCTCCAGGATCAAATCTAAAATCATCTATTTGACTCGTAAAGCCCTTCATAATCTGGCTGCTTCCTATCTTCCCAATCTGCTTACACTTTACCCCTCTCTGATCTAGTGATACTGGCTTTCCTGCTCTTCCTGAACTGTTCCCCTCCATCTCCTGACTCAGCACTTTCGCTGGCTGTCAGCAGGCCAGGGGTGGCCAGTCTCCTTCCTTATCTCTGCTTCCTGGCTTCTCCTGCTTACTTCAAGTCTCAAAGTTTGTTTATAGACTTACTACTTTGTATTCATTTTGTCTATATCCCCTGCGTACATATTCAGGGTCTCAGAGCAGCTTAAACTGTTAAAAGTTGCATGTCAGGAACACTCTGTCTATGTATACCCCGCTCTTTTCTGGGAGGGCATTCTTCCCCTTTTATCTGTGTATCTCCTGCACTTCTCAGTTTCCTGGCACAAAGGCAGTGAATCAATAAACATTTATTAAGCACCTCCTCACTATGTGCCAGACGAGGGTAGTAAGTGGTGCAGTGGACAGAGCACAGAGCTTGGAATCAGGAAGACTCGTCTTCATGAGTTCAAATCTGGCTTCGGACTAGCTGTGGGATCCTGGGCAAGTCAGTTAATCCTGTTTGCCTCAGCTCCTCATCTGGAAAATGAACCAGAGAAGGAAATGACAAACCTTTCAAGGGTCTTTGCCGAGAAAACCCCAAAAAGGAGTCACAAAAAGGAGGACATGCCTGGAACAACTAAACACCAAAAACACGTGCCAGACACTGTGCTAAGTGCTGGGAATACAAAGGAAGGCAAAAGGTAGTCCCTGCTCTCAATCGGCAGCTTCTAACCTAATAAAGGAGACGACATGCAAAACCAATTGCATCGATTGCCTGGAGACATAAGGGGAATAATGAGGTTTTGCTCAGTATGCCCAATTCACCTAAGAGGGAGGAAACCATGGGACCCGCCATCTCCCTCCTGGGTGCCTCCATGACTCCATCTTACATCTGGGCATCGTCAGCAAGGCCCCATTATAATAATAGTAGAGGAAAGTGCCTGCACTTGTGGCTTCACTGGTGGAGGGAGGAAACTCTCCACCACAAAGCCAGTCACCATCTCCACACCTTAGTGAGCAAGGGAAGGGCAGTCTTTGTCAGAGGTGTGACATGAACCTTAGTCTTCCCAGATTTAAGGCCAGTACTTAATCCATTATATACTTAACTGCCTCTCTACATAGTATTTTTAAGTGTAATTATATGCTTAAAATGAAATTTAACATTAAAAAAATGTTTCATCAATTTTGGTATTTCTTCCACTGATATAATTCAAATTTTAGATTTTCCATTTATTTACTATGTAACCTCCTCATCTGTCATCTCTGGCAATTTATCTGGAGAAAACACATAACTTACTTGCCAAACTCTTTTGTTGTGGGTGAAATTAAACAACATGTAAAATAACTTTATAACCATACATCACTATGTAAATATGTGCTATTATTTTATTTCAGAAATGACAATGAATTTGTTAATAGCCATGGTAAAGACAAAAATTCTTTACTTAAATCATTATTTCTGAAAGCAAGAGTGTAAACAGAAGAATAGTTCATGATATATCTTCTAATATATGGCATTGATTATTTCTATATCAAAGGGAATTAAGGACAGATCATTGAAAAAATATGACAAGTCATGGCTTATTAAGAAATTAGAATTTACAGATTAACTCTAAAAGCACTTACATATTTCCCAAATAACAAGGATGAGAGCAAGTTGAACAAAGCAAAGCATCCAAAGATCATTCCAATGACTGTATTGCTGACATCTTTTTTTTCAGCCTTTAAAGGAAAAACAAACAAGCATAACCAAGGCAAAAAAAAAAAAACCTTTAGAATATAATCTTATTCTTCTAAATTCTAATGAAAGGAACATTGGATTAGAAACCAGAGAAGCTAGGCTCGGATTCTATCCCCTTAAGATGCTGAAAATCACAAGATTAAGATCAGCACTCACTGGGAATAAAAGTATAACCACCATGACAAGTGTGGCAGCTAGGTGGTGCAGTGGAGTGAGAACTTGACCCAGAGCCTGGAAAGACTTAAGGTTAGATCCTGCCTCATGCACTTACTGGCTGTAGGATTCTTGTCAAGTTATCGGACGTTTCAGTTGCTTCATCTGTAAAATGAAGGGGTTGAAATCTCTGGCATGTAAATTCCCTTCCAATTCTTAATCTAGGATCCTGTGACTGCCATATGTATTCCATCTTAGGGCAGGCTATCCTCTCTGATATTAACTGCAAAGGATATATCTTCAAACATCTTAGTTTCTTCTTAAACATGTATTATGGAATCTATGAATCCATTAAAAAACTAAGTATCAAATTTATTTTTAGTCTGTCCCATCTTTTGATAGAACCAATTTCATAAAGATACCATTTGCTACATAAAAAGTATTTTATCTTATCTGTCCTAAGTTAACTTCTTCCTGGATGCCCTCTTGAGTGCTTTTGAGGTGGATGGCCACCTCAAAAAAGAATGCCTCCCCAATCTCCTGTGAATCCCTGTGGCTACTCCCATTCTTTACATCTTCTCAGGAGGGGATGATCCTGCTCCTTGCCAAAGCCAACCTCCCCTGGCAGGCCCTTGGCCCCACTCCTTGTCTCCTCTGGCACCTTGCTACAGCTATCATCCCCTTTCTCTCATCTTCAGTCTTTCCTGATCTACTTGTGCTTCCTGGAGTAGTCTCCTAATTTGTTTTCCAACCTCGTCTCTTCTCTTTCCAATCCACCCTCCATCCAGCTTCCAAAGTGATTTTCCTAACATGTAAATCTGACCATGGACATTCCCCTTCTCAAACTCCAGTGACTCCCTATTGCCTCTTTTTGCTCTACACAACCAGGGAACAATCATCCTTCCATGTAGATTGTTTCACTTTTACACTTATATATCCAATGTCTATGTCTAGTAGGCACTTAATAAATGCTCTGATTCCCTTCCTGCATTGGATAGTCCGGCTAAACTGACTTTCCTGCTGTTTCTCACACAAAACACTCCATCTCCCTTCTTTGTACTAATTGTCTTCCATGCCCGACATGTTCCTTCCTCCACTTTTGCTCATGTGTCATCTACATGAAGCCCTTGTAGATCCTCTGAGAAACTGGTGCCTGTCCCCCAAATTTACATTTTTGATACATGTATTCATGTAAATGTTCCTATTCAATAGGATATAAGCTCCTTGAAGGCAGGAACTGCCATTTTTGTCTTGATTTTGCTGGCACCCAGCAAATAGTAGACCCCAATTCTCTCTTGTCTCTGCTGCTAAATTCCTAGAAGGAAGAAGTCTCTACTATGTTACTTATTACTTATCCTCTCATGTAATCTGACTTCACCTTCAGATACTTTGATGACACTTCCTTCTCAAAGATTACCAATGCCTGCTTGACTCATAGAGTTCCACAGTATCTTCTCAATATGCATCTTAAGTTTTTTGCAGCCTGGCATTGTTAAAGTACCGTCACTTTTTCCTTGATTTCCTTTTATGACCCTGCTCGGTCCAAGGTTTCTTCCTATCTCCAAGATCTTGGTGAATCTTCTCCTGTTTTTTTTTTTATTGTTGTTGTTGTTCCTATACTTTCAAATTCAGTCATTGCTCTAAAATTCTGTCCTTCACTTTCTTTTCTTTTCTCCCCAGACATTCTCCCTTAGTGTTCTCAATTCTTGTTATAATCTTAATCCTCTCTCTCTCTGACTTTTAGTCCTGAATCATCTGTTTTGCTGCCATTTCAAACTCAGTGTGTCTAAAACTCACCACTTTCCTTCCAAAACAGGCCCTCCTTCATCAGTTACACAATTTGCTCAACAATTCAATCTCCCAACTTTAGGGCATTCTAGATTTTTGGCTCTCCTTCACTGCTCCAAAATCCAGCCAGCTGTTCAGTCCTAGTTATTCTCCTTTTCCAAGATCCTTAGTATTCAATTCCTCTTTTCACTTCCACCACACAAGTTAAAGCTCTTACCACCTCCTGCTTGGCATCCTTACTTTTCATATTTCCTTTCAATATGTTTATATTTTTATATTTATATTTTTCATCTATAAATTTGTATATCTATTCTTTCCCCTATAAAATGCAAAGCATAATTTTTTGAACCTAATAATTACATGATAATTAATAAATTCTGTTGACTTTCACAAAGAAGAATATAGGCTAAATAAAATGCTTAGAACATAGTCTTGGAAAAGATTTTGGGTAGGTATAGTAAGTGGAACATAAGACATTTAAATTAGTTGAATATGAATTAGTGTAGAAATTTAAAATGTGCATCCATAGGAACCTGGGATTCCATGAGGCAGCTGCATGTAGTAGGTTCTTTAAAATGAAACTATAAAAATGTTTCTCTGTTATATCACCTCCAGGTGCTAATTCAACAACACTTCAGAAGTTAGGTTGCTAGGAAAAAAATACTGAAGACCTATTATGTAGTATTAGTACAATAATAGCTAGTACTTATATAATGGGCAGGTAGGTGGCAAAGCAGAGGCATGAACCGGAGTGAGGAAGAGTTATTGTCTTCCTGAGTTCAAATCTGGCCTCAGACACTACCAGCAAGTTACTTAACCCTGTTTGCCTCAATTTCTTCATGTGTAAAATGAATGGGAGAAGTGTCAACTTGAAAGAAAAGAAAATCAATATAGTGAAAATTATCTTTAGCTGCGGAAAGGAGTTGTCACTGGGAATTCATGAAGCAGTAAGTGGCAGGAAGTTTTGAGGGGGATTGGCATGGGGTTATTATAGAGGAATAGAACAGGGAGGACAAAGCTATACAATTCTCAGAAGACCAGACTACAGATTTCAGGGGGTTCAGACAAGGTAGATGTTTTGCAAAACAATCAAAAGTCCATAGAATAATCTTGGGAATCCCCTGAGGAGAGAGCTGAGTAGTTTTTAAATCGTTAGAGGCTAGTAGTGCTGCTCAGCTTCAGGCAATTCATGGGTTTGGGAACCAGGACAAGCTCAGCTTCAGTGAGCTTCTGGTCAGATGTGCTGGACAGAAAGAAATAGAAAACCACTATGGTATCTTTGCCAAGAAAACCCCAAATGGGGTCACAAAGAATTAGATATGATTGAAATGATTGAGTAACAAAAACTTCATTCTGCTTTCAAGTATGCAAAGCACTTTACAAAGATCTATTGTTATCCTCCCAATAACTCTAAGAGGTAAAGGCTATTATTATACCCATTTTTACAAATAAGGAAACTGAGGCAGGTGGAGGTTAAGTAACTTACCCAGGACCACATAACTAGTAAGTGGCTGAGGTAAAATTTGAATTCAGATCTTCTTTATGTCAGATCTAACACTCTATTACCCTGCCCCTTAGCACTCTGTAAGACAGTAACAATAAGACTGCTTCCAGAAGCATTATTGACTTTAAAACTTTGTAATGAGAAATTGGTGAGTCAGCAAATCAAAGTCTAATATAAAGACTCTGGGAGGTAAGTTACTCTTTTCTACTGTCCAAAGAAAAATCAGAATGTCCAGTAAAATTACTTTCAGAAGAAATCCATTATATAAGTCAGTGAGCTCAAGGAACTATCTGTATTCTCGTGGTAAAGAATTTTTTTTGTTTCAAAATGAGAGGGACTAGAAGACTTGAATTAGTATCCAGCCTCCATCACTTCTGAGCTGGGTGCTAGTCATTTTACCTAGTTTCTGTTTTCTCTTCCATAAGATGGAGATAACAATAGCACTTATCTCTCAGTACTGTGGTGAGGATCAAGTGAGATGAAACACATATAGCATTTTGCAAACCTTAAAGTGCTATAGAAATACTAGCTATTTTTATAGTGGAGAAAATATTGGTCTTGGAGGCAGGAAGGCCTGTGTTCTAGTTTTGCCTTTAATGCATTCTGGTTATTGTTCATGGACAAGATTTTATGTCTTTCACTATTCTGAGCAACTCTCTGAGAATATTAAGTTGCAGAAAAAGTGCCCACCTGATTGATTGGTAAACAGAGTTTCCCTTATCCAAGTATTCCCTATCTCAATGAAATCTTGGTTCTCTATCCCTATGGATTGACATAAATGGCCTTCTGGCTTGGCTCACTCTTCTTGCTGAGTTAAGATTTTGACTACTGATATTTGTTCTAGATTTGAAGATTCTACATAATATAAATTACTATATATCGCTTCTATAAATTTTATTTATTTATTACCAGATACATACAAATTTCCACACAAGTTTTCCTAAGTTATATCATGGAACTTATCTCCCTTCCCTTCCTTCACTTGGGGCTGGTAGGCAATTTGATCTGGGTTATACATGTATTATCATGTAAAAAACATATTTCCATATTGTTCATTTTTTTAAGTGAGTAATCTTATAAAATCAAAATCCCAAAACATAAACCTAAATAAACAACTAAAAAAATCATATGCTTTCATCTGCATTCCACCTCCAACAGTTCTTTCTCTGGAGGTGGATAGCATCCTTGGTCCTAAGTCCATTAGAATTGTCCTGGATCATTGTATTGATACAGCCTTTTTTCTTAAGAGGACAATTAAGTCTACACACTTCCCAACTCTGTTTTTGTGGGGAGATTGGTGGAGAGTGGGGTAAGTAAAGATATGAAAAACCTCTTACCTCATTAGGGAAAAATGGTCCCAGTATTGAGTAGCACATCATTGATCCTAAATTAATGGAAGCTGCTGATATCAGAATAGAGATCTGTTCTCTTGAAAGCCGTCTCGATGCTTCTCTAACAACCTCTGGCTGGCCATCATCTTAAATACAAGCATTTTGAAGTTATATAAACTTCAATATCAATAGCCAATCCTATTTACCCATTGGTTGCTATATATATAGTACTTTGAATATTATATTTTTTAAAAAGAAAATTAACAATAACACTAGTTTTAAAAAAGAATGCATTAATGTTTGCAAGTGATATACACAATCTTCATCTTATTTTACTGTGATTTTAGAGACAGTTTTCATTGATATGTATTTGGCAATAAATATTTCAAATTATAAATTTGCAAACAATCTAATTAGTTATATCCTTAGTGGTTGAAGGGAACCTTATAAATAAGACATATATTCTTTTTTTTTTTAAAGGATATATACTCTAATAATACCCTAAAACAGCAGAATGAATTTTGGTGTTTGGCTCTGATGAATTTACAAATCTTTTTTGGCCTGTTTCATATGCTGAAATGGTTTCATTTTATATTCAGGGTTGAACTGTAGTTCATTATTTTTCATTTAAGGGAATCGAGGGAATTAAAGACACAGATAAATATGTAAAATGAAATAGTGGAAGAATTACAGGAAAGAATAGTATGCTTCAGCAAAAAAAAATTCTTATAAATCTGGAAGTTACATGCAGAACCTTCAAAGTAGCTGATATATTCTTGGACCTTAATATAGTTTTTATTTCTAGGACTATCATAATCAAACTGGTTAGTATACTAATGTACCTTTTAATTTATTATTTATCAAAACATTTTATTTCATAAGTATTTCCTAACTACAAATAAAAAAATTAACATTTAAAAGAGTTCTATAAATTCTCTTCCTCCAGTCCTTCCCTTATCCCTAGAGAAGGCAAGCAATATGATATTGATTGTACCTATGAAGTTGTACAAAATATACTTCCATACTAGTTATGTGTGCACCTTTTAATTTAGCTTTTATATTCAGGATTATCATATTCAAACTAGTTAATATACATCTCTTAATTTTAAGACTAGTTCAAATTCAAACCAGTTATTACATTCATTCATCTTTTAATTTAGCTTTTCTGTTCAGGATTATCATATTTAAGTTAGTTATGTTAGTCAGTTACTCATGCACCTTTCAATTTCAAAACTGATTTTTAATTTAGTTTTAAAGCTGCAATACTGCTCAGATCAATTACTGAGAATGTCATTCATCTAGAAAGTTGTAGCTCCTATTTTCTCTACATGTTTCCAACAAGCTGCACTGCATGGAAAAATAACTAGAATGGCCCAGAGAAATCTTGTGGGAAATGATTCCATTTGCACAAACAAGGATATCCGTGAAATTCATAAAAAGAGAGAAAAAAGAAAAAGAAAACCCAACACACAAATCACTTACTACGCACTGGCAAATTAGTAACAGGAACTACTGAACAAGTTTGGAAGGAATCACGGGGAAAAATCGAATTTAAAAAAAAAAAAAAAGTTGGGGGGGTGGGAATGTGGAGAGGAAAGGAGGATAGAGTGAAACTGAGGAGGGAGCCAGGAGTCCATACACTAAACCCAAAGCTTCCATGCTAAAATTCACCGTTGGGAGTTTAAAGTGCAAGTCCTGAGTGCAGAAGCCCTCAAAAGCCCTCTCTCCGAACACCCAGGGTATCCCATAACAAATGACTATTTATAAGCAAAGTCCTTAGAACTTTTCTCCGGACTGCGGCAGCGAAGTTGTCCACCAGCCTCAGGACCTTTCTTTGGGGAGGAGAGGGAAGAACCGGTTCAGAAACCTTTCAAAAACCACACTACACATCTTCCCCCACAACCTGAGGTTACGTTGCTCTCGGGCAGCGGAGGTCTGTCCATCCTGAGCCGGCAGAGCGAAGGGCCTCCCGGCTCCTTCTCAGCATGGAATCGTGCCTTGGGAACTTCAGCCCCGGCTCCCCACAGACTTTCAGCAGCGCCCTGCCATCCTCTGCAGGTCCGGGAGGTCCTCAGCACCACACTCAATGGTAGAAGCCTTCCTTGGAGAGTGTGTAAAGGTTAACTTTGCTTTTTTTTTTTTTTAAAGACACAGGTCTCTTTAGTAATGGGGGAGGGGAGAGTGAGCATTGGGGTTTAGGGGAGGGAGACAAAGACAGACACAAAGACAGAGAGACCAAAAAAAAAAAAAAAAAGACAGAGGCAGAAGGAAGATAGAGAGAAAAAAGAGACATACAGGCAGAACGAAGAGAGGAGAGTCAGAGAGACAGAGGAGAGGCAGACAGACAGACAGAGACATAGAAGAGTCACAGAGAAAGGGAGAGATAGATGCAGAAGGAAGACAGAGACAGAGAAAAAAAGAGATACACAGAGAGACAGAGTCACCAAGAGAGACACTGAGAGAGGAGAGTCAGAGAAGAGACAGAGAGGCAGAGACAGAAGGAAGGCAGAGACAGAAAAAAGAGACACACTGGGAGAAAGAGAGATGAGAGAGAAAGATGGAGACAGAGATACAGAGAGAGACGACAGAGACAGAGGAGAGGCAGAGAGACAAACGGGAGAGACAGAGAAGAGAGAGACACAGAGATAGAGTGACAAGAGAGAGACATACACACAGAAGAGAGAAAAGAGAGAAAGGGAAAAGAAACAGAAAAGGAGTCAATTCAGACTGTAACCCATTTGGTACTATTTCTGTTTTGGGAAGAAATACACATTGAGGGGATTCCTTTTTGTTTAGCTCTAGTATATAACTGAAACCCTTTCAACTTCAAAAAAAAGAGCACAGATCTCAATTAAAAATTAGGAGGAAACAAAATATATGTGTGGAGTTTAATGTGAAAAAATGCTGTTTACTAATATAGAGTAATATGATTGAGAACTGGTATAAGAAAACAAGATGTAGTGCTTTTAAAATTAAATTCACAGAATCCCTGTACTATAGTGCCTTCATTATTATTTTTTAAACTGCTCTAAAGCACAGTAAAAAGCATAAAATATTAGAAATGAAAGACAGCTGAATATAAAGACAAATGAGCCTTCAAAGTCTTGAGTTCTAAGCTATTGGCACCAAACTATTAGTGCTTTACAGATTTGGAATCCAAAATCTTGGCTGAATTTAATAGTGAGAGATGAATGAAAAAGCTCCAATTCAACTTACTGCATGATAAAATTTAAGGCCAGTTCTTTCCAGAGGCCCTACCCAGTCTTAGTAAATCATTGTCTTCACTGAGGCACCTTTTAGCCACTGATTGTTCCTTAAGTTTAAAGTACAGGTATTAATATCTGGTCTTAAAGAACCCATACATATATATGCATGCATATATATGTATATGCTAATTTGACTCTTAACAATTCAGTTTATTCTCCCTTTTGACTATTTTACTAGTCATAAAAAGAACTCAATTCAATAATAAAGTGTGATTCTCCACTTGATCTTAGAATCGGAAAAAGAAGTTATGAAAATGTGAAATTCAAAGGACTTGTTTGTACTTATGAGCAGCTTAGTGGTGGTGGATTGTGTGTTGTTCGCTTTTTTCAGTCCTATCCAAATCTTTGTGACCCCCATTCATGTTTTTTTTTTGTTTGTTTTTTTGTAAAGATACTGGAGTTGTTCACCATTTTCCAGATGAGGAAACTGAGGCACACAGGGTTAAATGATTTGCCCAATGTCACGTAGGTTTTAAGTTTTTGAGACTGAATTTGAATCCAGGATTTCCTGATCCCAGGACAGGCCCACTGATGGGTTATACTGTTATACTGTTAAAGTTTATTACCTGTGACTTTAAATGCTTTGTCCCATTTTGGCATGAAAGCTCAATACTTATCTGGGATAATCTCAAATTTGTAGTATTTTATTTGAAATTCTGCTCCTCCACAACGGCCAACTCAGATGCTTCATTCTGGAACCAAGATGACCCCGAGTTCTAGAAGGTTCTGCTAATATGGTACATTCACATGAACAAAATCACAGATCCTTGAAGTATTGTATCCCAGCTCTTAGCAAGGGTTCTGGCTCATGGTAAATGACTAATAAATATTTGTTGATGGATTAATTACTGAATAGTAAAATCTACTAAGTTTACAGAGTGGAACTAGTCTACATTATTCATGTTACAGAGGAGGAAACTAAGTCTTGGCAAAGTACCCTGCTAAGTTCACCACTACAAGAAACTCAGGTTTCTTGATTTCTAGGCCTAAAACTTTTATTTGTCTATCTTTCCATCTATCTATATTGATCTATCCCACCTATCTGCCTGTTTGCTTGTTAGGCTATCTATAGAAATAAAATATACATATATTTACATATGCAGTATATATCTACAAATAGTCATAGATATAAAAGTATTTATAGATAATTACAGACAGAGCTTAGTTCATTAATTTGAACTTTAATTCAAATAATAAATACTGTGAAGCGGTTGAACTATTTAAATTTGCACTTCATATGTAATTGTTTTCATGCTCTCTCCCATTAGATTGTGAGCTTTTTTGAAGGCATGACTTTTTTTTTTTTTTGCCTTTGTTGTATCCCTAGAACTTAGTACTGTGTCTAGTTCTAGGAACTCAGTACATGTTTCTTGACTTCAGTGTTAACTACCTAGCAGAGGTATGATTTTTAAACATCTATAAAACCTGTTCTGAGAGAGAAGCTATTATTATGGTTTTCCTGGTTTAAAAAATATCCACTAATTTTTTATTTTTTAGTGTTAATGATTTGATTAAATTTTTAAGTCATTAAGTGCTTATCATGTGTTAGGAGCTGAGAATTCAGGACCTCCAAAGTACTTAAGATATAAGACAAGGATATAAACACATGTGAGAGTAAAGTAAGTGCAGATGAAAGGTCTAGGAAAATAATAAATTTGGGGAATGAATACATGAGTGACTAAATGAATAAAAAAGCATTTTTAAGCACCTTCTATGTTTTAGGCACTTTGCTAAACCTGCAATACAAATACAAGCACACCAGACTATAGTTGTAGCTGTGGTGAAGAGCACAGGACCTGTTCAGAAAAACCTGAGTTTAAATTTCTTTACTGGATGCCTATCCCTAGCAGTCACTTAACACCTGTCTACCTCAGTTAAGTTTCCTCATATATAAAATGGATAATAATAGCAACTACTTCCCAGGGTTTTTGTGAGGATCAAATGAGAGATTATCAGTAGTACACTTAGCACAGTGCCTGGCATATGGTTGGTGAGTAATAATTGTTCTCCCCTCTTCCTCTTAAATCTTACTCTCTCTCTCATGAAGGAACTTATGCTTTAATAAAAGAAAACTACTTATGGCAGGGGTTGAAGTAATGGTGGGGAAGGTTAGGGGTCAGAGAGAGTATTTTGGACAGCGAAAAGAGACATCAATTTTACTTTGGCTGTTATCAGGGAAGATTTCATGGGAGATGAGGTATCTGAGTTAGGTCTTGAAGGATAATACATTTAGGGCTGGAAAGGGAACTTAGAGACAATCAAATCCTCCCATTTTATGGATGAGGAAACTTAAGGCACAGAAAAGGTGAGTATTTTGCCCAGGGTCACAGGGTTAGGAAAGGGGCAACTAGGTGGTACAGAAGATTGAACTCTGGGCTTGGAGTCAGGAAGACTTAATTTACTTGAGTTCAAAACCAGTTTCAGACACTTATTAGATATGTGACCCTGGAAAATGCACTTAACCCTATTTGGCTCAGTTTCCTCATCTGTCAAATAAACTATAGAAGTAAATGTCAAATGATATGCTGGTCTTCCTGATTCCAAGCTCAGTACTCTCTCCATGCTACTTCTCAATAGGACAAGAGGAATTTCTACAGTCTAATTTTGGGGAGAAAATTATGTATCTATACCAGGCATGGTGACCATGTGAATAAAGAACATGAACAGAAAGCAATCTAATTTAAGGGAGGGAGCATAAGGAGGGAAGTTAGATAAGGTTTAAGCAGGTAATTTGGAGCCAGATTGTAGAGCCCCTTTATTGACTGGATCTAGAATTTCTATTTTATTTATTATACAGGTAGGAGCCACAAAAAGTTTTTTATTTTTTTTTTAATTTTATTTTAAACCCTTAACTTCTGTGTATTGACTTATAGGTGGAAGAGTGGTAAGGGTAGGCAATGGGGGTCAAGTGACTTGCCCAGGGTCACACAGCTAGGAAGTATCTGAGGCCAGATTTGAACCTAGGACCTTTGGTTTCTAGGCCTGGCTCTCTAGCCACTGACCCACCTGGCTGCATAATGAATTTGAAATGCCATCAGGACAGCCATACAGATATATCCTGCAGGTAACAGGATATGGGGACAAGCATGTTAGGGGGAATTTGGGAGAAAAGAGAGAGATTTGGTTAATCATATGTATAAAAGGTGACTCCAAGCTATGGAACATGAATACTGAATGGACATAAGAAAGGGCCAGAAGAGAAAGTCAAAGAAGTCACTAAATAGAATTTAACATTTATTTATGAGTTAAGTGTCTTGGCTCTAATTACATTTTCTATAAATCTTGAAGTGTCAGACAACTAAATTACAGCTACTTGTCATCTGTCCCCTTGGACAATTGCAAGCAGTTGTTGGCCACAAAACCAAAGTGATTAATGAAAAAACACTTTTACCTGGGATTGTTAAGAATTATACAAAACCCTCCAAACATAGATAACCTCCCTCTCCATCTCCCCCCATCCCAAATTCATATTCTTTTCCCAACATATAACATCTCCTTCTTCTTCCATGTTATCCTATAATAATATCCCTTTATATATATATATATATAACTCCTATCTCTCTCTTACCTCAATTTCCCCCTCTCCCTTACCCCATCTCCCCAATATACACTTGGCTTCCTGCTCTAATAATGTTCCCTTAAAAGGAGCCAAAGGCTATAGTTGGGATTGCAGCCTCCTGTGGACTATGTGTGTGTGTTCAGGTGCTCATGTATGTACAGGGAGTATAGAAGAAGCAATGAATGCAGCAGCATTTAGTGGAACAGACCCAAGAACAAAAGGGATTAGCCTGAATTTAAAACTATAGCAGATAAGATTTAGGTTAGATTTGAGATCAACTATCTATCAACAAGCATTTATTAAATCCTTACTAGACAGCTCCGTGAACTAGAGGCAAATTGTGCAGCTCCCACATATTTAATCAAGTAAAAACTTTGTACTAGACCAAAAACGATCAAGAAATCCAATGAGAAACTAAAGTGACTTTTTCCATATCATAACTACACAAAAAAGGTCTGCCAGAAGCCCACTCCGCCCCACCCCCTAACCCCCATTTATTAAAACATGAAGACGCAGGCACACCCACACGCTCTCTCTTCTGTCTGTATCTCATCTCTCAAATGACACAATTAGAGGACAAGGCATTTGCCATTTTATTGCAAAGAGGAAAGGATGATAATACCAGTCTCTTGGAAGATTAGGAAGAAGCGGAGACAGATGTAGGCAGATTGACTTTTTCTGGGGAAGAAATATTTACTAACCTGAACTATGTGCCAGGAGTTTTTCAAATATCATCTTATTTAATCCTCACAACAACCCTGCAAGGTAATAATAATAGCTAATATCTGTTATACGCTTAACTGTGTGTTAGGCACTGTGCTGGGCACTTTACAATTTTTAGCTCATTTGATCTTCACAATAACTCTGGGAGACGGGCGCTGTGATTATCAGGATTTTGCAGATGATTAAACTGAGGAAACCTGGGGCGAAGTGACTTGCCCAAGGTCACACTGTAAGTAGGATCAGAGGCAACATTTGAACTCGAATCTTCCTGACTCCAAGCACAGGGCTCTGTCCACTAGGACGTGCAGAGGGCTGCCAGAAAGAGCACAACAGGCAGGACTACATGTAACATAATTCCAGAGTCACAGAAAAGTTGAGACGGGAACTAAACGCACAGACTAGAGACGCAGACAACCCACGTGTAGGACCAGGAAACCCACGCATACCTTCTCCGGAACTTGATCTCCAAGTCCCATTCTGTGCCCCAGAGAACAGGACGGGAGTGTCCACCTCTGTGCCTGCCAGTCGTCCCCTGCCAAAGGCTCTGTGAAGCTCGCCCGAAACAGAACTCTCCAGGCCCGGCAGAGCTTTAGCCACCTCTATCCAAGGAGACTAATGAGCATGCGCGTAAAGGGGTCCTGAACCCTTTAAATTCTTCCGGGCGGGGAAGGAGGACCTCTTTCCCTGTCGCCGCTGAGGAGAGCGGGAGGCAGAGGCTCCCGGGGTAAGTGTCTGTGGTGGGCGAGTTGGGGGTGCACGCGCTTGTGGGTAAAATTCTCCTCTTCTCTGGCTGAGGGGTTTCTGTCGGAGCACGGGCCACCGTGGGTACGTTCTTTTGACGTACTTGTTCTTTAATTTCAGTGCTTTCAAGATTAAGCTTCACCCGTGAACCGCTGCCATGGCCGAGGAAGGGTGAGTGCGGGGATGCGGGCGGGCGGGAGGGGGCGCTTACGTGAGGAAACCTCCAGGGGTTTATGTTCTCTACCCTATGGCTCGCTCCGGAGCCCCGTTCCGCCGAGGCCACGTGCACACCTCACCCGTGGTGGTGGTGGTGGGGGGGGGAGGTTGGCGCCTTTCCAGGCTCTGCCTGCCTGAGCCAACACAGGTCCGAGAAGCAAAGTTGCTTCTCTTTTCCAACCCCCAAATGAATGCGCAGGGGACCAAAACCTTTTCCCCCACGTGGCAGGCAACCTCTTAAGAAGTTAGAGGAAGGAAGGGTGGAAGCCTGTGGTGGTGTCCAGTTAGTTTAAACATCTCTCTTTGCGTTTACAGCATTGCTGCTGGAGGTGTAATGGACGTTAACACCGCTCTACAAGAAGTGCTGAAGACCGCACTTATCCACGATGGCCTAGCTCGTGGAATTCGTGAAGCTGCCAAAGCCTTGGACAAGTAAGTCTTGGATTTTTTATTCTAATAACTCTTTATAAAGTGTTTTAGGTATTCCAGGATAAAACAAATTTCTCATTATAGATAAGTTGCATATTATCGGAAAAGGGAAAAAAGCTTACTCTTCATCCATATAATTTCAGGTTTTAGACACTTGTACTGTAGAAATAGATGTTTAATTGATGGTAGATTTTGTAAAATTTTACTAGCAACATGGGCACAGTCCTTTAATTGCTGTGATTGGTTCTATTTATGGTGCATGTGGATAAAATCTCTGGACTGTAAGTAATAGAACTGTTTGGTTTTATTCTTGACTAGATTTTAATATTTACTCTTTGGAAAACCAGTAATGAAAATAGAATTAGGTAAAATAACTCCTGCTTTAGATATTTACAGAGTTTGAATGATGACTTGATTGTCGGATACCCCTACACTCCATTTATGAGTGATAAAAGATGGTCTGACAAACCTGTAAATCAAGTTTTAGTTCATTATAGTTGAACAAGAAGTTAGAAGTTATGTGTAATGAAAGACTGGCAAGCTATGTTCCCTTTCTCAAAAGTTCTGAGTGCACAAAATAACATTACAAAGGAAAGTTAGCAAGGTTTATGGACCATAGCTTAAAAATTCAAATCTAGATTTTTGACAACATAAAAATAATTGGCAATTTAGCTTTATTCAAGAAACCAAATTACATGCCATTGAAATACACTTTGGGCCTAGTTGAAAGTATTTTTTTCTGGACTAGTTACACTGGCAAAGTAACTGCATGTATTAAACTACCTAATTTGGTTATTTAAGTTATACATTTTGAAAGCTTTCTAAATCAGATGAATTTCAAGTCAGTTCAATTCACTTTGGTATAGACTGGGCAGTTCAATGGAAACATCGACTGGATGTACTTCAGCAGTACCTGTCATGAGTCCCTTTCAACCTTAGCACCTTGGGAATGCTGCACAATTTAAAAATGGATTCTAATTCGGTGTCTGATCCTGCAACAGGTAACAGCCCTCTATATCTGGTGGTTGATTCTAATGTTAATTGCCATCCAAGTCACCAAAGCTGAGGGACAGGCTTAAAGTTCTAAGAATGCATGTTTTGTGGATTGCCCATAAGCTTTTAGAGCTCTTTGGTCACAACTAAAGGCAGAAAATTCAAACATTGGTCAGATAAGCATGTTGGAACACAATGCCACAACTTTGACCACTATGTTGGTTTGACCTGTTATAGGACTAGATGAAACCTGTGACATAGTACTGGATAATTTATGGTAGTATCATGCTGTTCGTTGCCAATGTAGCCAGTGCAAAAAGAAAAAACTTTCACCAATAAACTCTACTGCTTATTTAAGCATAACAATTTTATAAGCAATTCTTTTCTAGATTGTAACAAGACTTTATGCCTTTTTTAGACGCCAAGCCCATCTTTGTGTTCTTGCTTCCAACTGTGATGAACCTATGTATGTAAAGTTGGTTGAGGCCTTGTGTGCTGAGCACCAAATCAACTTGATCAAGGTGAGATTTTTTAAATATTGAGATTCATAGTAACTTAAGAGCACTTAAGTAGAATTTTTTATAAAGTTATTAGCAACTTTAGAGTAATAACGTTCTCTCAGACTATTGCCTTTTGTTTTAAATCTTTGCAAGCAAATTTAAATAGGAATGCATTTTACTGATTTTATATTTACAATAAGATGTGGAAACTTTAAAGGGGCAGGAGAAAGTTGTGGTTAGGGATTAGTGGGATCTGTTTTGAAAATGCTGTACATGATGACAACTTGGCTCCCTCTACTGATAATAATGAAGAGAACAGCCATGTCACCCAACATATCTGAGCGTACAGCCATCTGCCTACCTTTTAATATTGTCCCCCAAAAGTACCATATTGAACTGGTATGATTTTTTTGTAGGTTGATGACAACAAGAAACTGGGTGAATGGGTAGGCCTCTGTAAAATTGACAGAGAAGGAAAGCCTCGGAAAGTGGTTGGCTGCAGTTGCGTTGTTGTTAAGGTGAGTTGACCTAATTTTTTAAGAAAAATTACTTTTGTCACCTCCAATTCAGTTGCTTTAGACCATCAAAGTTTTGAAATGACTTGCTTGTTCAGAGGAAGGAAACAGGTCCAGAAAGGCATTATGAAAAAAGTTTGAGATCCTTTAGTTTAAAGAAAGTTTTCAATGTTTTTAATAGTGTTTTTAAAAAATATTACCTACTTTCAGTTCTTATTTTATTTGTGTCGACAGAAATGGGTATTCTAAAAAATCCTGAAAGCCAGTACATTACATCTGATTTACCTGAATGTGTTTTTCAGAAGTAAAATATTGGCAATAGTACAGCCATGGTACGAGCCTTAAAAACTGTGAGGTCTTTAAGGTCCCTGAGAATGGCTACAGTATATTATTCTATGATTGGTTTTTAGATGTTTACATTGGTTTGAAAAGATGTGTTTTCTTTTGTAGTTTGTGCTTGTTTTTAATGTTGTATTTTGCTTTTACCAAATTATTTTTGGTATTAATAGAGAAATTTGATTTACTTCTATTTTTACTTGCTTACTAATGGGAATTAGTGTTGTGAAATGTAAATTTCAAAATGCTTTTCATAAATTTAAAAGTGCTCCTTGATTTCTTTTAGGACTATGGCAAGGAATCTCAGGCCAAAGATGTCATCGAAGAATATTTTAAATGCAAGAAATGAGCAAATAAAAGCCTTGGTCTGATTTGACTTGTTGTGTTAGCTGTTACTTTGGAAAAAACGTTACTTGATTTTGCCTAATAGTTGTACTTGGTATATCCATGTCTCATTTTCAGGCTGTCAATTCTTGAATGATGTCTTTTAAGGAAAAGAACTTTGCAACTAGTGTAAATTTTGGGGTTCGTTAACAGTTGCCTGAAACTGTTTTGGGAAATCTAGGTTTTGTTTTTAAAGTTTTAGCAATTTGTCTAGATTAAAATAAGTTCAAGAGAACCACATTGGTTTTTTTGGAAAAAAAGAGCTTTAATTAGGAATTTGGGTTCCTGGAATTGTCTTTGTACCCACAGCTTAAGAGTTCTGGGGACATAAAAAGATTTGAATCACTTCCACTATTCTGGAGACAAGTCAAACATCTCATCTTTTCATGCAAATTAGAGATAGGATATTTCTGTTTACTCACTAGATTTTGAGGATGGAAAGTTTAGTGTGTAATATTTGGATATTGCCTTAAATAGGCTTTTATAGGTTTAGGACATTGGATAGGAAAAGATTTGCTATATTTGTCTATTACCAGATGTAGTGATAAGGAAACTTGAACAAAAATTCAGAGCACATACTCTAATTTTGAATAAGAGTGAAATTCAAGTAAAGCCCAGAAGCAGAATGAATGAGGTTTTTTAGCTTTTGGAACCCCAAGGTTGGGATATGACTGAAAGCTGCTGAAGAGACAAGGTAAGGTAACCTTGAAACAGCTCTGCTTCCCTAGCAACCTTGGACCTGAAAGTGAAAAGTTTTGCTAAAATTGCCCAGTAGGTCAGGAATTGAACCAGTTGCTATTTCTTGGGAATGTGGCATATTTTTCTCAAGACTAGAATGTGGGTCTCCTAATATGAGTTTTCCTTAAATGGGATCTACCTTGTGCATTATCACTTACCTGTAATTTATTTCTTTGCTGCTTAACATTCTAATCTTTGTTCCACAAAAACTGCCATAGTCAGGCTTCCTCCTATCTTAACTAGACTTGACTTCACATTTGGCCTATAATACTTGTAAGTTTTAAATGAATGGTTCCTCTTAAACAGTATTCCACTTTAGCACACACAGGTTGTCCCTCATGTCTGTAGTAATGTCCTCTATCTTTATTACTAGGCCTTGGAATTGGGGGTGGGTCATTCTATCAGTTTATACAATGTTTCCACATTTCTCTCAAATTGTCCTCCATTTTTCTTTTTTATTTGAACCCTCAACTTCTGTGTATTGGCTCCTTGGTGGAAGAGTGCTAAGGGTGGGCAATGGGGGTCAAGTGACTTGCCCAGGGTCACACAGCTGGGAAGTGTCTGAGGCCTGATTTGAACCTAGGACCTCTGGTCTCTAGGCCTGACTTTCAATCCACTGAGCTACCCAGCTGCCCCCTGTCCTCCATTTTTAAAATGGTCTGTTTTTTCCACAATCCCTTAATACCACCTCAATGTTATGTTTGTTTATTATGATTTGTGTAACCATCTTCCTAATGGGACAACTCTTCCTTTTGGCACAAGTTAAAATTTTTTTGCTACTACAAAACGTTATAAGATTTGGCATTTTTCCTCTTTTATTTTTTGGTCTGGCTTATACAGGATAGCCTGATAGCCTAAGCTAAAGGACAGTATACCCAGTAACATTTAGGGTATAATTCTGTTTCTAGAATACCTGTTCAAATCAGTTGAGTTCATGCTGTTCCCATGCCTGGAATTTACTTTTTCCACAAACTTCCTTTTGTCTTGGATACAATCAGTGCCTATTGGGGTTCCTCCTTTATTTCTGCAATAAGAATTAGTATTCCCCTAAAATAAAAAAGATAACAAGGCTGTCCTTGGGACAGTGGTAAGAACAGAATGACTAGATGCCATCCTGTTTCACATTCCTACCTTGGTTATTTAAATCAAAATGTCCAGCTTTAGTTCTGGTCTCCAGTCAGTACCATCCCTAAACTGGCCCTGCAAATATCTTCAGACATAATACAAGCACAAAACAACTTGGCCCCTTTCTACCTCTTTAATCTTACACTATATTTCTCCTAGTAATGATCCAGGAACACTGACTTTGATAGAAAATGCTTGATAAGAGCTTACTTTATCAGGTACTGTGCTTATAGTGGTGATATATAAAGGTAAATGACTGAGTCAAGGAGCCTAATCCACTGGGATAGGAAAACATGCCCATAACTAGCTACAAATAAGATATATAGGGATTGCAATGAAAGAAATCAAAAGTGGTTTCCTATAGAAGATGGGGTTTTAGCTTTTTTTAGACTTAGAAACCAGGAAGCCATGAAGTGGGAATAAGGAAGGAGAGCTTTAATGCCATTAAGGACAACCAGTAAAAAGGCTTGGAGATGAGAAATGGTGTGGTTTGTTTGTCTTAAGGAGTAGTAAGTAGGATGCCTGGGTTACTATAGGTGCCTATAAGGTAGAAGACTGGCAAGTGTGACAGGTTATAAAGGCCTTTGAATGCCAGTCTTATATTTGGCAAAGTAATAGGGAACCATTAGAGGTCATTGTGTAAAGGAGTAACAGGGTTAGACATGCATATTAGGAAGATTATTTACAGGTGACTAAAATGGCCTGGAATAGGGAAAGAATTGGGCCAGAGAAACTATAAATAGCTGGCTATTGGCAATAATTCAGTTGATGAGGGGCCTATGCCAGCATGAAGATGGTATCAGGAGAGAAGGAGGTGGATTGCCCTACAGGATTGCCCATATCCTCCCATGCAGTGAGAACTTGCCAGTCCACAAATGAAGTTTTTCAAAGGATCATTCCATCCCTCAGGCACTGAACAAAGGGATTCAAAGAGACTGACAGTGAAGGAGAAGAGAGAAATGGGTTAAGAACTGGGAGGCAGTTATGAAAGGTCAAGGAAAGTTGAGGAAGTAATGCATTCCAGGCATGTTGAACCATCTGCAAAACAGGGGAGGCAGGAATGTTTATGAAGAGTGAGCACCCATAGGCTAGTTTAACTAGAACGGAGTACATATGATCTAAGAGTGGGAAACGTAGTCCAGAGCCATATTATAGAAGGTTTAAACCAAGGATTTTATATTTCATTCTAAATGCACTAGGGACACAAAAGATTTTTTATTAGGGTACTACATGGTCAGATCAGTTTTAGAAATATAAATTTGGCTTATATTCAAAAACTCAACAAGCATTTATTGAGATCCTACTATGTTTCAGAAACTGCTGAGTACTGAGGATACAAAGTTAAAAAATAGTCCCTATCTTTGAGGATCTTACAATTCATTGGGGAAAACTACATCAACACAGAAAACTATGCAAAATAGTATATATATAAAATGCATTATGTTTGGTCCCTCTGGGCCAAGAAGGCCACATCTTTCTCTCTGGGTTCTTGAGCATCCTAAAGGGGTCATTTTCTTTTTCCTGCATTAATCCCTTACCAGTTCTGATCCCCCTGTTTTCAGGAGCCCAGTGACTAGCATCCAGTTCCATTTAAACACATAATAGTAGAGAGCTTTTTGTAAGGCTATGGTAAGAAAAGATATACAGGGGCAGCTAGGTTGCTCAGTAAATAGAGAGTCAGGCCTGAAGTTGGAAGGACCTGAGTTCAAATGTGGCCTGAGACACCTGTTAGCTCTGTGACCCCAGACAAATCACTTAACCCCAATTGCCTAGACCTTACTGCTCTTCCGCCTTGGAATTGCTTTGGAACTTGTTTCAATTCTAAGACAGAAGATATGGATAGAAAAAGGAAAAAAGAACAAATGTTTCCTCCAACATTTCAGGAGTACCTTGGTGTTGTGTGGGTGTGTGGGTGGGCAGTAGGGATTAGATTTGAAATTGAGTTCAGTTCCTACAAAGCACTGATCCAAGGAGTCCATTTATGAGGCTGGATTTCTTCAGGCCTCTGCTACACTGAAGCCCTAAAGATCACACCATGTTCCTCAGGACATCAAGTCTGGTCTAGCTACAGCATGTAGTATACATTCTTGAACTTCTGTGCTGATTTTCCCAGCCTTTCAATTCCTAACATCGGGTGTTTGCTCTGCCTATAATGGAAAAGAAGAAACAAATATTCCAAAATCCCCATTTGTGACCAGATGGCTTTGGTAAAGGGCAGCCATATAACCCTTCTTTACCCCTTCTACATGGGTTCACCTGATGCTGTGAGGTAACTGAAGTCACTTCTTCAGAATTCCAGAGGTGAAAACAGCCAAAAGCCCATGGAGCTAATTCAGGCCCTTTTGAAGACATTTTCATGTACTCAGCCAATGGAACAATCCTCTCAATCATGTGAAAGACCAGTTTTAGAATATCCATGCATATACTTCCTTCATGCAGCATCATTGCAGTTCTAGAAGTAGCCCACTGTTATATCCTACATTGACTGATGGGGTCTATATATATACCAGACCCCATGAAAAATATATTTAAGTATCTCAAAATTTGATATTTACTGGGTGAAATCCAAGTAAATATGTCTATGACATTTTCCTGGTCCATATTCTATTCTGTGGGAGAGACGTAGTGGATAGAAGGCTAGACCTGGAGTCAGGAAGACCAAGGTTTACTTCCTGCTCTTTGTATTTATTAGCTGTGTAATCATAAATATGACCAAGACTTAGGCAACTCTTTAAGACCATAAGTTACAAACTTGGAAAGCTTTGATCTTTATTCATAGAGGGAGACAAAATCACGTTCTAGAAATCAACACTGATCCTTTTAAGAAATACTTTACTAAAGGAAAAGAGTTCATCTAGCATGACTTTTAAAAATAATTTTTCATTATATTTTTTCTCAACTACATGTAGAAATAATTTTTAACATTCATCTTACAATTTTTTGAGTTCTAAATTCCCCCTTTCCTTCCCTTCTCTCCTTAAAAAGGCAAGCATTTTGATATAGATGATACACGTGCAGTCATGAAACATTTCCATATTAGCCATAGAATGACTTTTTAAAAAAATAACTTTTACCTTCTGTCTTAAAATTGATACTAAGTATTACTTCCAAGACAGAATAGTAGTAAGGACTAGGCAATTGGGGTTAAGTGATTTGCCCATTGTGTCACACAGCTAGGAAGTGTCCGAGGCCACATTTGAACCCAGTTCCTCCCAGCTCCAGGCCTTGATTCTATCCTCTATGCTACTTAGCTGCCCCAGCGTGACTATTTTTAATGAATTTGTGCCAGTCTTTAGTAATCATTGCTTCCTTTTCCCAGTGATCATGAACCATCTTTAGCTTTTCTATTCTATTTTTTCTATTATTATTTCTTCTATTATTCTGCTACAATTGTTTTAGGAATTAAAATCAAGCACACTGGCCTTCAGATTTCAGAACTGATATTTCCCTGCCATTTATTAGACACTTCCCCTTTCACCTAACACAATCTGATCCTGTGCCACTTGTGATCCAAGTGTGATCTTCAGTTCTGCATGGCTTCACTCTCTCTGCTGCTAACTCTTTCCTTGTGCCAACCCACTCCCAGGACTGCTGGGGCTGCAATGGCAAAAAGACTGCTTTGGTGGCTATTGGAAGCCACTGCCCTCCTGTCCTAAGAGGACCTTATGGTCTGAAACTCATGAGTTTGCTGGGACTCCCCCATATCAAAGTTGATGATCAATAATTTAATTGAAAACAACAACAAAAACAAAGGAAAGAGAAGCTGCCCCCCAGGTACAAGCTTGCCTAAGGTAGAAGACTGGGGCAGGAAGGCCTAAGGCTTGTCCTCTCTCTCTACCTCCGATATAATTTAGGGTCTCTAGATTCCATGTTGACAACTCCTTAGTGGTGACCCCTTGAAGCACTCAGTCAGCATTCTGGTCAACAAATAGATTTTCTTGCCTTTCAGAGGATGCACAGATGCCCTTTGATAGTTGCTGGTTGGTCATATTGTCAGGTGTTTACACTGTGATAATGAAGTCTTTAGTTTCTGACCTAAAACTCTGTGCATATACTAAAAGAGTCACCTGCCTCTCAGCTGTTCTTCCTTTCTGGCTTCAAAGCCTCAAAATGAGTTGAATTTTTGTTCTGTCAACGTGGAATCTAGAGACCCCAAACTTGTGGCCTAGTGAGATCTGATGAACCCCCTTGTAAGTTGGAGACCCCCCAAAGCTTGTGCTTGTTCCCTGTTCCCATGAGAATCCACCCTGAAGGGAATCTCTGGCTAGCAGTTGCAGACTGAATAATGGACCCTAGGGTAAAACCTAAGTGATTCTTTTGCCTTAGAACAGGGGTCGGCAACCTTTTTGGCCCTGAGAGTCATAAACGCCACATTTTTTAAAATGTAATTTCGTGAGAGCCGTACAGTGCTCAAGGTGAGAGCTCCTGTAACAGCACCTGAAAAAAAAATTGACTTTATGGCTCCTGCAGAAAGAGCCATACATTGCTGATCCCTGCCTTAGAAGCTTCTCCCATTGTACCACATCCCCCTTTCAGGGATTGAACTCTGGACTTTCAGCTTATAAGACTGACACACTGCTTACTGCACTAAAGAGTTACTTAGCTTTTACCCTAGGGTCCATTATTCAGTCTGCAACTGCTAGCCAGAGATTCCCTTCAGGGTGGATTCTCATGGGAACAGGGAACAAGTACAAGCTTTGGGGGGGGGGTTCTCCAGTTTACGAGCTGTTCTTAAGACTTGGGGTTCATCAGATCTCACTAGGCCACTAGTTTGGGGTCTCTAGATTCCATGTCGACAAAGTGTTAAATATATTTGTCCTTGGTCTTTTATTTTTTTGAATTTTGCTTTTTGTAAATGTCAGCTCATCTCATCTCCTTATGCTATAACATTGATCTAGATGGTATTGTCAAAATTCCATTTTTGAGAATCTCATCTCCCTTTTTAGCAGACTTCTCTCAGACCATGCATGGGCTTATACTTTTCTTTTCATTTTTTTGATCCCGCTCTCCTAAAATCCATTTTGGAAAGCATTTCTTTCCTTTGTGTAATTTGCAAGGATCTATTATCAAAAAATTAACAAGTACCCAAAGTTGACCAGTCAACAGAATTTTCAAGAGGATATTTACCTTAACCTATGCTTCAAGGTGGAAGTTAGACTCTTAACCTTATTTCTTGAGTTCTTTGCTCTTACCATTTTCCTCTCTTTTAAGAAGCTAGATAGACCTCTATAATTGAGTGAGATATTTTGCATCTGTGGAAGAGATTTCTTAAGCATTTTAAAATTCAATTACTTAATCAAGTCATTAAATACTTAGTATGTACTAGGCATTGTGCTAGGTGCTAGGGATATAAGCACAATGAATGAAGCTATCTCTATCTAAGGAGCTTATATTTGTGTTGTAGACAAGAAATGTGTGTATATGTATATATACATTTTAATATATTTGATAGAAGGAGAAAATATACATAAATACAAAATAGTTCGATACAGGGTAGTTTGAGAAGAATGCCTCTAGAAGCTGAGGGGACTAGTAAAGTCTTCCTTAGAAGGTGGTGCTTGAACCGATAATTGAAGAAAAAGGGATTCTATGAGATGGAAGTGAGGAGGGAATGAATATATGGAAGAAAACTTAATATAAAAGGTAGAGTGTTTTGTGTAAGTAAGGAACAAAGAAAAGGACAATTTGACTGATTACAGATTGTAGGAGGGAAGAGTTATGTCCAATTTGGATTGGAAAGATGGGTTGGGTACTAAGCTAAAAAATAAAATAGCTAAACAGAGGAGTTTATATTTCATTCTAGGGGCAATAGAAAGCATTTGGAGGAGAGAAATACCATAGCTGATCTGGCTAAAGGGAAATCACTGTGACAGCAGAAGGGAGGATGGACTAAAGTGGTAAGCAAATTGCAACCAAGAGACCAAGAAGCCTGTGGCAATGACTAGGTAAGGAGTGATAAAATAGGAACCAAAGTAGCCACCAGAGTAGGAAGAGTACTCATTCAAATCTCTTTGAAAGACAACCTCATTCTCCATAGGCATAGTTTTGCAAGAGGGGTGTAAATTAGATCATTGTTCTTTTTAGGAACATTTTGTTTGTTTTTAAAGGACAGGAGCCTAACAAGACAACAGCTGTGGAATCCCTCTCTCTCTTTACTTCATCTTTCAATGGCAATCTTTTAGCAACTACTGAATGTTTACTTGTTTTTTTAAAAGAAGGAATTGTTTTTGAAATATGGGTTGGACTAGATAAGTACCACAGTCCCTTCCAACTTGGAAATTATTTGTCTTATCAGCTGTGTTTTTTGGAACATTTTTAGAATTAAAAAATGTGATTTTAAATATCAACAAATGTAAACATTCCAATATGCAAGGAGCAAAAATGTGATTAAATATGAAACCATGAACTTTTATATAGTTTCCTTTTTCAAAATGAATATTAAAATGAAACAGCAATATCAATTTTTGTTGTTGTTGTCCCTGTGAATTTCTTTTTTCCATGTATTTCATTTAAAAATTCGAATTATTAATTTTTTATATTTTAAAATTTACATAATTTAAATTTCTAAAGCCCTCTTTTTTTTCCCTACTGGAGAGCCATTTTATAAAATAAAGAATGAAAAAAGAAAGAGGGAGAGAAAAAAGGAGCAATTCAGTGAAAATAACTGATACATTGACCAAGTCTGACATTAAGTGCTGTGAGCCACACCCTTAGTTCCTGATTGCTACAAAGTGGACTTATGGTCTTGTATCTCTTCTTTGTGACAAGTTTAGTATTTCTAATTACACAGTATTTACTTTTTATTTATTTTTCTATCAATGTATATTTTTGTAGTCAAGGTGCCTATCATTTTTTTTTTTGGTTCTGCTTACTTCACTTTGTATCAATTTATGTAAGTCTTCCTCAGTGTCTTTTTGATTTCTAATTGTTTATTTGAAGCCTTCTGCTTTAATGAGGTAGATGGACAACCCTTGAAGAGTTTTGTTTAGCCTAACTTCTTTCTGTGAAGGGTAAAATGTGATATGCAAACAATTTTCTATAAAGATCTCTAATCACACTGGAATTTCTTATTTAAATAATTATTATGGGAGAGTAGAAAGGTAAATTGAAACCCAATTAATCTTTAATTGCTCATTTCTGCTGTGGACATTAGCAGAAATTATTAGTTTTGACATATTTGGAATTCCTATAATTAGTAGATTTAAGGAAAGAAAAATGTGGTTCTTGGGTTTTTTTCCCTCTAGAATTAATGATTAAATACAAGTGTAAAATCCAACTTTTGACACTGTCAGTATGTGATAACAATAATCTTATTAGAAATTATTTTTTAGTGTGCTAAAGTTTAATTTAATTTTTACTGTATGGACTGAAGTTTAAATATCTTAATTCTTGAAGAGTCACTTTGTTAAAGTTGGAAGAATCCTGTATATGAAGTTAGGAGATGTGGACTTAAATTCTAATATTGACCTTTGTGACCTTGGAAAAGACATTTGATTTTTCTAGGCCCAGATAAGTTTCCATGTCAGAAAATTCAGGGATTAGACTCGGTAACTCCTAAACTCTCTTCTAACTCTAAATATATGATCCTATGAAATGATTTTTTAAAAAAACCCTTACATTCTATCTTAGAATTAATACCAATTAATACTCTAAGGCAGAATAGCAGTAAGGGCCAGGTAATTGAGGTTAAGTGACTTACCCAGGGTCACACATCTAGGAAGTGTCTGAGACCATATTTGAACCCAAGTCTTCCTAATTTCAGATGTCATTTTATCTACTGTGCCATCTTCCTCCCACTGTAAAATGAAATTCAACATTTTTATGCTGAAATTTTCTGATTTATTACATGAGAATTAATTCTATTCTCTAGTGATAATGTTGGTAACATATAATTTTTTCTAGTGTTTTGGAAGATATATCAGCTAGAATTAGAGCTGTCCTGTTACAATACAAATGAGAAATCCTTGATGAGGGAAACAAATTTTGCTAATGCTTATGAAAAAGTGGTCCTGGTATGTTGTTTATGGATTCAGACTTCTTCCATTTACCATTTTGGGAATTTGGCTGAAATTTGGTAAAGGTCAGAAGACTACAAAACAGGCTGGCTTCTTCCCATCCCTTTATTTTATAATAAGGAGATAATAGATTTTATCAAAAATTTCTTCAGGAGATGAGAGTGGTCATCTCATTAATTTAAAAATCTCCATCCTCCCTTGACCCTTTAATATATCAGATTCATCTCTCCCTGGAAAGGAAACGGAATCTTTCCAACTGGGCCTCTCTTGGAGTGGGACGGTGCCAAGCTGTCTCAATTTCCCTCCACTCCAACTTCACCCTAGGGAACTGGGTGGAGCAATATATATCCCATCACAATCTGGGGTACATAGCTCTGAGAGCCTGAAAAAATAATTTTAAAAGCCATTTTGAGGCCTGGGAGCACTAAAGAGCATGTGAAATCAGGGAAACTATTTTTATACTGCTATAACTCCTCTTTGAAGCCCATTTATGGAGACATATGCCAACAGTACAGTATTTTAGGAGTGAGGTGAATAAAATCTTATACAAATGTAGTATTTGTCTCTCTATTTTTCCTACTCTCAAACTAACCACACCTAAGTAAAATTTACAAACGGATATAAAACTCTTGTTTATACCTGGTTGGCTTATTAGAGAAATACCCTTTAAAAGACCTATGGTGTTTCACATTACTGCCATACCAGGTTAAAAGGAACAACTTGCATATATATATTAAAAAAATAATTGTGGGATCAATAGGGGGAAAAGAAAATATTACTGTACAAATTAATTCAAAATGAAAACTTGTCTTGGCTTTTAGATTTGTTGTTTGATACATGTAGAAATTTTCATGGGTCAGCAAATTTATTGCCTAGAAGGGACCAGTGGATACTTAATAATGCAATTATGTCCTTTTTTTTAAACTAAGGACTAATTATTTAGGTAAGGAGAAAATAAAAACTTCCTCTCTCCCATTTTGAAGTAAAAGAATCTAAGTCAATAAATTAAACAATCACTGACCATTTTTTTAGTGTTTACTTCCTATTGGCTAAATACTGGATGTACAAACAGAAAGAATGAAACATTCCTTACTCTCTAGAAGCTCATATTCTTTTGAGGTCAACATTTTATTTGTTAAGTTTCTGTCCAGAAATGTTTTTCCATTAAACCAAAAAGCTATTAAAAAACCAAAAAGTTAATGTACTATGATATATGGTGAAGTAGAGAAAAGGCTTTAACAGAGAATAATGGATGCTTGTGAGAATAAATTTAATATTACCCTCTATGTAAAATATACTGGGTCCTTGGATGAATGCTATATAAGTACCATATTGTTAGTATAAAGGTCACTGTCATTTTGGCCTATTTTTGAAAGTTGAAATAAGTTGCACTCAAAGTGACCTAGTAGATAAATTGTATTATAAGCCATTGGTTTGTTTTTGAGGGAAGTAGCACAGCGTAGTGGATGGAGAGCTAATCCTGGGCTTAAGTGGGTTCAAATCTCTCTGAGTTTTTCTAGCTTTGTGACAATGGGTAAGCCACCTCTGCTTTCTGAACCTTTATTTTCTCATCTATAAAATAGGGATAATACCCAGAGTACCTGCTTCTTAGGTTGTTGTGAAGTCAGATGAGGTCATGTAGGCAGAATTCTCTATAAATTAGATATTTTTATCATTAATGGAAAACCTGAGCTATATATCCAGAATATTTACATATGGAATTCCTTGTGAATTTTGTTGTTGTTATGATAATGCTTTGTATTGATATAGATGGTGTATTTAATTATTATCTCTCAATGATCTTTGCTGAGTTGGATATTGTTTAGTCAGCTGTCTGTCATGTCTGATTCTTTGTGACTCCATTTGTAGTTTTCTAGGCAAAAATACTGGAGTGGTTTGTCATTTTCTTCTCCAGCTCAATTTACAGATGAGGAAACAGGGGCAAACATGGTTAAGTGACTTGCCCAGGGTCATACAAGATAATGTTCGAGGCCAGATTTAAACTCAGGAAGATGACTCTTCTTAAATTCAGATCTGATATTCTATCTACTGCTCCACTTAGCTGTCTTCCTGACTCCAGGGCACTGATCCCTCTAATTGACTTCCTTATAAAGAATTGATGCTTAATCATTTGAATTGGATTGAATTAGGTTTTCAAGAAGCCTAATTTGTTTCCATCTTTAAAGTTAATATATATTTTCATTTGGAGGTATTGGAAGGAAAAAAAAAGCTTACATTTTAGTGTATAAGCAGTTTAAAAAAATAGAATAAAATTAAAAGTTTAGTGACATAAATTCATTGTTTTCTACATCTAGTATTTTTATCCAAAAACACCTTTAAAGAGTTGGTAATATAGTGACAGTGAAAAAAGTTCTAAATGTTCCAGGAGGCTACAAAAACAGTGGATGCTATAAATCAGTGTTGACTTCATCTCATGTAGCAACAGGAGAACACAAAGTACTTTCTGCTTTGGTAAACCATATATGCTCAATAAAAATGGCATTTTATTGGTGTGAGAAGTGCCCATGATGTTTCTTCCTGATGGCCAAATCACAGAATAGTATTTACCTCGTGTATTAAAGTAAAAGATTAGATCATGCCACTTCTGCAGTTTTTGAGGATTTTTTCTAGTCCAATATCCATCATTATTCAGAATTCTCATTAACTAGTTTGGATGGGATGCGTTATAACTTATTTTTAAAGGAGAAAAATGATGCCCAAGATGACATAAAGCTGGAGGCTGTGGCTTTACAGACTGTATCTGCAGTTAAAATCTTGATATGACACTGACCAGTTTCAGATTGCAGAATTTACCCAGAAGAATTTGGGGGTTCTATGTTACTAGCTGAAGGACTGGAAGCAATAGAGAGGACTGAGAAATATTGATGAGCTTTGCACATTTTGAATGATTCCCATTAGTGTTATAAAAATGCAGCCCTAGAAGAAATATGAAATATCTAATCAACTCATTCATTTTATGCTTGAAGAAACAGGTCTAGAGAGGAGGTGGCTTACCCAAGTTACAGTATTTTAAGTGCATTTATTATTTATAGAATATTATTTAGAAATTGTTTTCTTATATTTTATTTATGAGTGTATGTAATTTATATACTCTGACAACAATATAATACTGGTATAAGTTAAAATTGGTGTACATAATTTTAGTTCCCATGAAGCCTGAGTTATAAAGACTTAGTAATAATTCCCCTGAGACAGGTAAGTGGAGCAGTAGATAGAACATCAGATCTGAATTTAAGAAAATTCGTCTTCCTGAGTTCAAATCTGAACTCAGACACTTATTGGATGTATGACCTTGGGCAAGTCACTTAACTCTATTTGCCACAATTTCTTCAACTGTAAAATGAGCTGATGTGGCAAACCACTCTTGTCAAGAAAATTGCAAATGAAGTCATGAGTCTGACATGACTGAAAAATGACTGAACAACAAAACCAGAATTCAATCATTTTCCAGAGGAGCACTAAAGACATTAAAAGAACATTTATGTAATGATAAAGTTTTTTTTGTGTACCACTCATACAAAATACTATTCACACATTTCCTTTTATACTTAATATAGTATCTTTTAAGTATTCATGATTTGTCAGAACTGTGGTATAATGTAAATAAAGATGTTAAAGATGTTATTACTCTCAAGTTGACCTAAATAAAATTAAAATGTCTTTGGGAAGTATTTAACAAATAACTTTTAAAATAGAATATAGATAATATTAAAAAGTGGTTTTCTAAGTCAATACACAACCTTCAGGCATACTTGACTATGATTCTATTTGACTGACACCCCTGTCAGAGTTAGATAATGCTCCTGCTACATTTGTTCTTGATTTGACTTTTGATATTGTAACCAGCAAGCATGTCAGAATTGGAGAGTGGTGTGAATGAGGAAAAAGAAAGAAGGGATCCAGAATTGCATCCTGGAATAGGTTGGTAATAGGTTCTAATTTTTATTCTTTCTATGTAGGTTTTGATTTAATCTCAGTCCTACTTGAAGACTGTGAATGCCTAAATTCTTACTCAAAGTGGTTGGATTTTCATTCTAGATTAGAAAAGAAGGTAAAAGGATTTTATACTCTACTATGTGCCAGGCATTGGGCTAAATGCTTTTTTTTTTTTCCATAACAAATATTATCTGATTCTCACATCAACCCTGTAGAGTGCCATTATTATCCCCATTTTGTAGTTGAGAAAACTGAGGTTTAAGGACTTACCCAGGGCTACACAGCTCCTAAGTGGCTGAGGCAGGATTTGAATTTAGATCTCCCTGACTCTAGGCTCAGCACTCTATATACAGTACCACCAGCTGCCTCCTAAGATTAGAAGGAAATTCTTGCTACATAGTTTAGGATGAGAATTTGAGCCTAGATTTCAAATTTGGGTCATCTTATGACTGAACCCCACCTCTCCCTCAAAAGTAAAAGCGGTGAAAATATATTAGGAACTTAGTTAGATTTAGCAAATAAATGACAGCTTGAAAGAGACAAAATAACTCAAAAGAGGCAAATCTATTTCCTTTGTGATATCATGCCTCTCAGAAAAAGGTCACAATAAATACACATCAAACTTCAGCCTTGACATTTGTAGACCAATCAGTCTACCTATCAACAAGCATTTATTGTTGTAACTATCTTAGACATTAGGGACATAAAGACAAAAATGAAAGTATCTGCTTTAAAGGAATTTATATTCTAACAGTAGATGAACTATTTTAAAAAATTATCTTTTTGGTTACTTTTTAATTTATGAACTGTTTGCCTTCCTCCCCACCCTGAACCAGAGAAAGTTAACATTTGACAAAAATTATCTATCTATCTATCTATCTATCTATCTATCTATCTATCTATCTAAATCTATCCATCTATCTATCTATATCTATATGTCTGTCAATATAAATCTAGTTATCTATCTGTCTACCTAAATCAATCAATCAATCAATCTATCTATCTATGTCTCTTTCTTTAGCTATCTCTCCATAGAGAACTATATTATGTATACTTCTGTATATCACTTTTTTCTCTGGAGATGGACATTCACAGTTGTCCTTCAAATGATAATTCTGTTGCTATATATAATGTTCTCCTGGTTCTGCTCATTTTGTTCATTATTTCATTCAAACTTTTCCAAATTTTTCTAAAATCAACTTGTTCATCATTTCTTCAGCAAGATAAACTGTTGGAAAGCTTCTTTAACTTTTCTTTTTTTTATGTGAACAAATTTTCATTTCTTCATGTTCTCAGGTCAGTAGGAGTGTGATCTTTTTAAAAAATGAAATTCAGTTATTGTATCTAAATTTAAAGCCATAATGCATGGGAAAGATTTTTTTCTCTTCTAAATCCATTTTAGTTTCATTTAACTAGTTTATAAAATAAAATAGATTAATTATATGGAAATGTCACATGGAATGCAACCATGTTTAGTGAAACAATAAAAGAGAAACTTTCAGTTCTTAAATGATCCTGAAAACTAATTTGTGTGTTCTTCTCCCATAACTACCCTTTATGGAATGTGAAGAGAGGCCTATATTTAACTCTTCAGCTAATCTAAAAATATTTAAAATAATGCAAAATCCCATGAAAACTCACAACTTAAAGTTTGGCCTTTTAACTTGAAAAAATTATTTATTGAGAAATCAAATATTCCTAGGTTTTAGTTTTATATTTTGTGTTTTCTTGTTTCAAAGGCTGATTGATTACTTGCCATTCTAAGCGATGAACAGGAGATGGCAGTGTGGCCACAGCTATCAGCAGAGAGCCCAGAGCAATTCAGGTCCAGCAGGGAGAAGGAGCTAAGGTAGCTGATTGGAGTTTGTAGCTCACGCAGCAGGTGCTTTAGTAATATTCTGAGTTGGGAAACACATTTGAAACAAAACTATTTAATGTCTGTGAATGCTATGGATTTGTACATCTATTTTCCAGTCCTTCCTCTTCTAAAAATGAAATAGATCAAATGCTTCAATTGTGGAGAGGGTTTGGGAGGGTGGTTTAGAGACCATATTTATGAAACAAAGTGCTTGACCATATAGCAGAGGCACTTTTAATATATTTTTTCATTAAATAGCAATTCAATAGAAATATTAGGTGCCCATCTCTCCTCTTATCAACATCAATTCTAATGGAGAAATTAGAAAATAGGAATTAAGATTATACAAATTCATCCAGGAACATGAGCTACTGATAAGATTTGCCTAGTTACTAGGTGTTTACAATAAAAAAAAAAGGGTATTAAAATAATAGAGGAGAAGCATGACAGCCTGAATAGAAGGTCAGTCTTAGACTCAAGAAGACTCCAAGTCTGGCCTCTGACACATACTACCTCATGGTATGAATTTATGGGCAAGAAAGGATTTTTAGCTATGAATTTAGGGCTAGACGGGGTTTTTTTTCTGGAAATTTTATAGGTATAAAAACTGAAGCCCAGAAAAATAAATGACTTTCCTAAAGTTATACTATTAGGAAATGACAGAGGATTAACCCATGTTCTCTAACTCAACATCAGTCTTCTTTCCCTGGATATGCTGTGTGATCATGAGCTAGTTATGTATTCTCAGTGTTTTGAAAACTGTCTACATTTATAATTACAGACATCTATCTGTACTGGTGGAGGTGAAGGGAATTTCTACACTGGGACTTCCTCATACAGTTGAAAATCCCCTCCAAAAACCCCAAAACTCAAGACTAACTCAATAGAGTATCACATCTGAAGAATGGAATTTTCTACTTTTAATATTTCAAGCATTCAAGACATATTAGAACATAAGCACCTTCTACACAATGCCAAAAATTGTAATGTGAAAATGTAATTGATTTTTGTTCAAAATAGCTTTTGTTATAATATTTATGTGTGATATAGATTTTTTTCTCTTTGGCTTTATCAATGTGAGAATTTTAATTGAAAAACAAAAGAGCCTATGTGAAGAGACAAACCTTTAAAAATCTAGATCAGGGATATAAAAGAGAAAAAGAAAATGAAAGCTTATTTTATTACTTTTGGATCTGTTCTTCCTGATGTGTATTTCAAAGAATTAGCCATATGGCTTATTTTTGGACAACTTTACTTTTTGATTAAAAAAAGATATTCAAAGAATTGTTAAAGCACTTAACTCCCCCCCCCCCCTTTTTTTTCTTCCTTAAGTACATTTTTCAGAGAGTTTATTCAGCAGTTAATTCCCTTATATATGTCTTTATACAATAAAATTTGGAATTTTTTTACATTAGTCTGAGACTGGAATTTTTCTTCATGTCTACATTTTGTTTCAGTGCAAGAATAAACTGTATAAGGAACCTAATGATTTTTTTTTTAATCCTTGTACTTCAGTGTATTGTCTCATAGGTGGAAGAGTGGTAAGGGTGGGCAATGGGGGTCAAGTGACTTGCCCAGGGTCACACAGCTGGGAAGTGGCTGAGGCCGGGTTTGAACCTAGGACGTCCTGTCTCTAGGCCTGACTCTCACTCCACTGATCCTAATGATTTTTTAAATGCCATTTGGGAAAGGTCAACCTTATACAAAACATCAGTCCTTTCATAGCTAGAATAAATGTGCTTGATTTGTATTAAGCAAAAACATACTCTTGACACTTATTTCAATTAAAGTTTATCAGACACCCAAAGATGATCCTGAAATTCAGCCTGCCATTTGGCAGTTTTTATCTCTGGCAAACTATTATATCAGAACTAATGAATAGGATGTGAATCAATGAAACCATAAACCTTTAATTAGAGTGTCATCAGAGCTTATTCTAGGCTCTACAACATATATGATTCTCAAAATTTTATTTTACTTTCATGTGCAGTACCTCCAACTACTCTTTATGTAACAAACTAGAGATCTTTGAATAGAATGTCACTTTTCTGAATCTGAATAGAGTTTTATGGGGATTTTATAAATAGTTTCTTGGTGCCAGTTGTTTGGACAGTCACTTGTTACTGGGTTTACCATAACTGATTCCTAAGACATTCTTATTTTTTGGCATTTTCATTAAAATCTATTTCATAAAATGATAATTTGGCAATCGGGAAATTAGAGACTAATAAACCATAGTACCTTCTAGAACGAGCTAGAAATTAAACTATTAAGTTTGGAATTGGGGAGATATAAGTAGGTAGTAGTAGTTTATGTGAAAAATATCTAGAAAAAAGAGAAAGCCGGTTCCGGGTTAAGATGGCGGCAGAGTAAGAAGCAGCTCTTAACCTCTCCTGACCGAAACACACAAAACTCCTCAAGGGGACATAAAAACAAGTCCAGACGAATGGAGGAACCCCACAACAGGGCACAGCGTGGAAGGTACGTGGAATCGAGGCATTTCCATGCTATAAAGGGGTGAAACAGCTCTCACTAAATCGCGGGCTGAGCAACCACCCCACCCCCACCCCCTCCACACACAACACCTATAGCGCCGAAGCTAACTAAAAAGAAATAGAGCAAGTTTGGGGCACCCATCGAGTCATTGGCAGCTCCGGGGCCTGTTCCTGAGAGCAGCAAGATTTAGGACCCCAAAAAGCTAACGAACGTACACAAAATTTGAGAGCGGGAGCAGGGCGCCGAGAGAGGACGCAGAGCACGGGCTCAGAGCACAGGCATGGGCGGAGGCCTGGGTGGAGGCAGACACAGCCACAAGCTAAAGCTCTGAAACCCTGAGTGGGGAACCAGTGCAGACGGGTATACGACTGTGGAAGCAGCGCCCTGAGACTTGTAAAGAAACCTCCAGCAGACGATCAAGCAAGGGGGTCCACCAGGGGGCTTGACCGCGGACAGACCCTGAGCGCGAGGATAAACCTGAGAAGCTGCTGGGCTAACGATGGCTACCCAGTCTCAGGAAGTTCAGAAGAGAAAGAATAACATCAAGAAAAATAAGTCTTTAACACTCGACAACTTTTACACAGAGAAAATCCAGACAACCTAGCAAACAGAGGAGGAGAACAAACAAGCATCCGGACCCTCCTCAAATAAGGAAAACTCCTCACAAGCTATGGAAGAGTTCAAAACTGAGATTTTGAGGAAAATGGAAGAGATCTGGCAAGAAAATAACTGTTTAAAAGGTAGAATCTTGCAATTGGAAAGTGAGGCTCAGAAACCAAATGAACTGATAAGCAAATTGAACACCAGAAACAACCAGATTGAAAAGGAATACCAGAAGATTATGGCCGAAAACCAGAAGATTATGGCCAAAAACCAGAAGATTATGGCCGAAAACCGAAAGATTATAGCCGAAAATCAATCCCTAAAGGCTAGAATTGAGCAAGTAGAAGCTAATGATCTCTCAAGACAACAAGAACAAATAAAACACAGTCAAAAGACTGAAAAAATAGAAGGAAACATGAAATATCTCAAAGAGAGAGTGACAGACCAAGAAAACCGGTCTAGAAGAGACAATTTGAGAATAATTGGTCTTCCAGAAAAACCAGAAATTAATAGAAACCTGGACTCCATACTAACAGAAATTATTCAGCAAAATTGCCCTGAAGTCCTACAACAAGAGGGCAATATAGATATTGAAAGGATTCATAGAACACCTGCAACATTCGATCAAGAAAAGAAAACACCCAGAAATATAATTGCCAAATTCAAGAGTTTCCAAGCAAAAGAAAAAATCTTACAAGAAGCCAGAAAGAAACAATTCAAATATCACGGAGCACCAATCAGGATCACACAGGATCTGGCAGCCTCCACGCTAAAAGATCGCAAGGCTTGGAATACAACATTCAGAAAGGCAAGAGAGCTGGGCCTGCAACCATGGATCAACTACCCATCAAAATTGACTATATATTTCCAAGGGAAAGTATGGGCATTCAACAAAATTGAAGAATTCCAGGTATTTGCACAGAAAAGACCAGGGCTAAATGGAAAGTTTGATATCCAACCACAAAAATCAAGAGAAACATGAAAAGGTAAATAAGATACAGAGGGGAAAGAAAGAAAACTTATAATTTTTAAATTTGCCTTTTTAAGGGCCTCAGTGAGATCTAATTATCTGTATTCCTATGTAGAGAAATGTTATGTATAATTCTCTGTAGTGAACTCTATTCACTATTATAATATTCACTATTATAGTAATCAGAAGAATAATTCACAGGGTGAGGGTGGAACACTAAATAATCTAAGATGACATGGGGGATGGGAAAGAGGGGGTGAATAGCAGGGGACACCAAGAGAAACTTGAGTGAATAAGAAAATAGGATATTCTATTACACACAAAGAGGGCATGGGAGGGAGAGGGGACAAATACTATTATAAGAAGGAGAGGAAGAGAGCATTAAGAGGTAATAATCAAACCTTACTCT
>NC_058133.1:390111501-390183319 GCF_016433145.1 Gracilinanus agilis
ATAAATGGGCAAGAGACATGAATAGGCAATTTTCAGGTAAAGAAATCAAAAGTATCAATAAGCACATGAGAAAGTGTTCCAAATCTCTAATAATTAGAGAAATGCAAATCAAAACAACTCTGAGGTATCACCTCACACCTAGCAGATTGGCTAAAATGAAAGAAGGGGAGAGTAATGAATGTTGGAGGGGATGTGGCAAAATTGGGACATTAATGCATTGCTGATGGAGCTGTGAACTGATCCAGCCATTCTGGCTGGCAATTTGGAATCATGCTCAAAGGGCTATAAAAGAATGCCTGCCCTTTGATCCAGCCATATCATTACTGGGTTTGTACCCCAAAGAGATCATAGATAAACAGACTTGTACGAAAATATTTATAGGTGCGCTTTTTGTGGTGGCAACAAATTGGAAAAGGAGGGTATGTCCTTCAATTGGGGAATGGCTGAACAAACTGTGGTATATGCGGGTGATGGAATACCATTGTGCTAAAAGGAATAATAAACTGGAGAAGTTCCAGGCGAACTGGAGAGACCTCCAGGAACTGATGCAGAGCGAAAGGAGCAGAGCCAGAAGAACATTGTACACAGAGACTGATATACTGTGGTAAAATCGAATGTAATGGACCTCTGTACCAGCAGCAATACAATGACCCAGGACAATTCTGAGGGATTTATGGTAAAGAACGCTGCCCACATTCAGAGGAAGGACTGCAGGAGAGGAAACATATAAGAAAAACAACTGCTTGAACGCATGGGTCGGGGTGGACATGATTGAGGGTGTGGACTCGAAACTACCACACCAATGCAACTACCAACAATTTGGAAATTGGTCTTGATCAAGTACACATGACAAAACTAGTGGAAATGTGCATTGGCCATGGGTGCGGGGAGTGCGGGGGGGTGAAGGGGAAAGTAGGAGCATGAATCATGTAACTATGTTAAAAATGAATATTAATAAATGTTTGGAAAAAAAAGAGAAAGCTGAAATTTGAAAGGCAGCATGGTGTAATGGATAGAGAACTGACCTTGGAATCATAAGACCTGGTTTCAAATTTCACCACTGACACATGTTGGCTATATGACCTTGGATAAGTAACTAAACCTTTCTTAGCCTAAATTTCCAAATTTTTAAAATGTGAAATGATAGCCTCTAAAATCTCTTCTAGTTCTAAATCTGTGAAACCTCTAAAGAGAAAGATATTATTTATACTCTTAAGAAATGAGGATATAGGGTCACAGGTTCTATCAGGTACAAATGATACAGTAAGAGCACAGTCATTTTCTGTCCCCATTTTACTTTGAAATTCCCTTGTGAGGTTTTATGTTTCAAACACTTGGAAAATTTTTGTGAAAGTGTCATATAGTGTTGAGACATATGTATATTCCTTTGTCTCCTCTTTTCCTTTCAGTAATTACCACCAATCTCTCATATCCAAACTTTCTAAAATCCTATTCTTGGCCTTAATCTATTTATTGTAAATCTTTTTGTTATATTTATCAGTGTCTAAAAGGTACAATGAGGTCTCAAACTATTATAGTTTTACTATTCCTTCCTACAAATTGATTAATTTTCATTTTAAGTACTTTGATTCTATGCCTTTTGGTGCATATATGTATATGCATATATATGTATATTTCCTGATTCATTGCCCATGGTACTTTTAAGCATAATGAAATTTCTCCACTTTTTATTTAATTTTTACTAAGGCTTTTTTTGAGATAATGATTGTCATGCCTGATTTTTTGGAGTTTATCTAAAGTATAATGTATTTTGTTCCAACTCTTTATTTCAAGTCTGTGCAAATGCTTCTTTTTCAAATGTATAACATATATACTATGTGGTTAAATTCTGCTTTCTAAACCATCCTTATTCTAAATCATTTTAATAAATCATTTTTATTCGAAATCAGCTGAAAATCTTTTTATTTTATGGGTGAGTCCATCTCATTCACATTCGTGGTTATGAGTACTAACTAATTGAGTATTTTCCTTTATTATATTTTTTCTTCTTTTTGCCACCCACCCCCATTTTTACAAAAAAAAATTAGGGCAAGGTAAGAGAAAAGAGCACTTATTTATGTGATTGGCTTCTATTCCACTGCCCTTCTTCTTCCCCTCATCCCATCCTCACTCATGGGCTGTTTTATCTCCCTTTCCTCTTTATTTTTTTTAAACCATTACATTTTATCTTGGAATCCAAGACAGAAGAATGGTAAGGGATGGGCAGTGGGAGTTAGGTGACTTGCCCAGGGTCACACAGCTAGGAAGTGTTTTAAACCAGATTTTTAAGCCAGAAACTTCTGGTCTCTAGGTCTGGCTCTCAATCCACTGAGCCACCTAGCTGCCTTTCCATGATCCAGTCTCTGAAGTTAGAGTTTGCCTTGCTTATGATTCATCTCTCCCTCATTCTATCCTAGTCCTATTTTCCTAGAGTTCAGTTTTTGCACTAAACTCTATTTGATTTTCTTTGTATCATTCATATAAAAATGAAGTTGATGTGATTCCCATGTTTTCCTCCATGCTTGTATAGTTTTCTTCTCACATACCATGATTATATGAGATAGATTCTACTTCCTTTCTCCCTCTTTCTTCCCTAATGTATCTTTTTCCCTCCCATTTTTCTTCCCCTAAGATAATTAAATTATAATAAAACCTCTGCCATATAAGACCATTGCCATATTTTTTTCTATGACCCTTGAAGACATTAGCATTTTAAAAGGGAGACATTTCTTTTCCTCCCATTTGAATGCAAATATTTGATCAGAATGTGGTTCAAAACTGTACCTTTCTTTGTTTTTCCTTAACTCCTCTGTTCCCATTTCTGAGTAGTTACTTGACTCTGATCTTTTCACTAGAAAAGATCAGAAAGCCTATATTTCATTAAAGGTCTTTTTTTTTTCCCTCATAGGATTTTATTTAGCTGCTAAGTTATTCTTGTATATAAGCTTTTATCTTTTGTCTTGTGGAATGACAATATTACAATCTCTTCCTTTCCTTCATGTGGTGGTCATCAGTTCTTGTATACTCTTAACTATGCTTTGCTGTTTTTTTAAACTCTTTATTTCTGGATGCTTGCAATATTTTTCTATGACATGGAAACTATATTTTGGCGAAGATGTTCCTGAGATTATTTATTTTGAGACTTTTTTTCAAGAGGTGCCTGGAGGCTTCTTTTTATTTTTAATTTAATCCATAATTCTAATAGGTCTGTGCAGTTTTCATTCATGAGTTTTTGAAATATGGTTTTTAGGTGTTTTTAGTGTCTGTGTTCAGGTTGTTGGGTGATTCTTAAAATATCTCTCCTTGATCTCTTCTGTAGGTATTTTTTATAGGAAATATTTTGAACTTTCTATTTTTTCAATCTTTTGATTATTTTCTAATATTTCTTTCTGTCTCAGAGAATTTTTCTTTTTTTTTAGTCTAATCATTTTATTTTGTATTTATATTTAGTCTAATTTCAGGGGGTCTATTACTTAGTGAAAATTTTATATCTCTTGTTATAAGTAGTTTGTTTTCTTTTTAATTCTTTCCGTAGACTAAGTCTCCCAAGACTAGTCTTTTGAGTCTTGAATTCTCTTGTGTAATGTAGTAAAGCCTGTGGAATCCCTTCTTTATATTTTTAAATATATAAAATAAAGTACAAAGGATTATAGTTTTTATTTTATTGAAATATAGTTGTCAAGACAGATAAAAAATGTTCAGTTTAAGAATACCTTCCTTAGAACTCTCATTTCCTTGCTAATGTTCTTCTTCAAGATTTCACATTTCATTCATTATATTTTGATTCATTTCAAGTCAAGCATTTATTAAGTACTTATGTGCCAGATGCTTTGTAAATTGATTGGAATGTAAATACAAACATAAAGAAACATAGTTCTTACCCTCAAGCTGCTTAAATTCGAGTGGGAGAAGATAATTCATAAAAGGAAGATGAAAAGGATGACTGAGGGGGCAGCTGGGTAGCTCAGTGGATTGAGAGTCAGGCCTAGAGACAGGAGGTCCTAGGTCCAAATCCGGCCTCAGACACTTCCCAGCTGTGTGACCCTGGGCAAATCATTTGACCCCCCATTGCCCACCCTTACCACTCTTCCACCTATGAACCAATACACAGAAGTTAAGGGTTTAAAAAAAAAAGAAAGAAAAGGATGAGTGGGTAGGAGGAGAAGATAGCTACCTAGGGGTATGATAGAGAAACAAATTCAGAGTCAGGAGAAGAATGAAGGAGTGAACATGAACAGTCTGAGTGATTTTTTAAAATGAAGGTTCTAGGAGGAATTGATTAGGAACAGACCATAAAGGGGAAGAGATCTTCCAGTAGAAGGTTTTATTCTAGAAATTCTAGTTGAGCTTGTGGCTCAGTTTTTGTTGAAGATGTTGTAGAGTTATTTTATTCTGGGTTTGTATCGTGGGTGTCCCTGGTTCCATACTATTTCTTTATTGTTGCACTTTTCTTTGGTTTACTCATTAGGGCCAGGCTGTATGTATTTCTGGAAGGAAAAGTAGGGCCTTTGTTTTTTCCTGATCTGTATTATCTGGGATTCTGCCACTGCTTCCATGAGATGCTCTGACTGTGTTCTTTAAAGACCTCATATTCCTTGGTGGCAGCCTGAGCTACAGCAGTCTGATGCAGGACAGTGCTTGGTTATTATTCTCTAGATTTGTGTCTTTTAGGTTCCTGGCATTTGGCTCACCTTTAGACCAATGTATCTAGATTGCCCTGGATTGTCTCCAGCCATGAGGTGCAAGGTATCCATTTGTCATACTTTGGGGCATAGCTTTTTTTACTGGACCCAAAGGTTTTTGACAATATCTTCATGTGGACTTTAGAAAAATATACTTTCTTTAGTTTTCTTTTGACATCTTAATCATAAAATAGTCTGGTATTCCTTTTTCATTTTTTCAGGAATATGAGAGAGAGAGAGACTGCTCTGCAATTCCCAATTCTGTCATAGAGGACCCTCCCCAGTATAAATAGCTGTGATACCTTCTACTTTATAATATAATTTGAGATGATTAGGTCCTTTAATCTTTCCATTTTTCATTATTTTCCTTGGTATTCTAAGAATTTTGTCAATTCAAATAAATCTTGTTATTATTTTGTCTAGTTCTATAAATTACAACTTGGCTGTTTGGTTGATATTGTTATGAAGAAAGTCAAAGGCAGGTCTTAGGCAATTTGGGTAGTGAGGAGGAATAAAAGGGATATAGGTGATAAGAGGAGGAATGAAGGGAATAGCTGAGTGTAGGGAAGGATGAGGTGGTATATATAAGGTAAGGGAATGAATGGAAGTATACAAGAGGGCAGCTCAAACAGGCAAATACTAAGGCTAGAGGACAGAGGTACTGTGAGGAAAATAGGCTGGGTTTTCAGGCAGGGAAGGTATCTCTATGGTATAAGAGGAATTGGCCAGTCAGAAATGTTTTAGATCTGGCTAGGGTTTCTCTTGTTAATTTCTAAAGTTCCTTGAGGGAGGAGACAAAAAGGCTCCTCCCTGCCAGTGAAACTGATGTCTGCAGGAAGTTTTGGGTAGGTACTTCCTGCCCAAGATAGATGTAGGTCTCCTTCAAGAAATAAAAGGAAAGTAATTCCTTCCCTTTTCAGCTTTAGCCTTAATCTTCAAAACAATGATTCACCAGAGGTTTTGAGTAGGTAACAAAGGGGATTTATTAATGTCAGGAGTAATCAGAGGGAAAGAGGGGTTTAGGGTTTATAGCTGCTGCTAGGGAGAGAGCTGATGGTGGGGGAAGGGTCACAGGAGAGGGTCAGACTGAGAGAGACCAGCTCTCCCAGTCAGGAAGGTTTGATTACCCTGGAATAAAGTATCTATCAAATCACTAAATAAGGGGTAGCTTGATTCAGGATGTCCTACTTGCCTTCAGAAAACTAAAGCCATGATGTCCAACCACCAAAGTCACCCTTCCTCCCAGGACCCCAAAGGGAAATTCAGGGAAAATAGCAGGGATGTAATATGGAGAGGTCAGGGAGAGGTCCAGAGAAATCAGCTAGGTTCAAATGCCCCAAAAGAAAAGCACAGGCCAAGGCAAAGCCAAAAGCCAAAGCCAACAGGCAAGAGCCAAAGCCAAAGCCAAAAAGCTCCCTCAGTTGGAACTTCAGACCTCTTTAAGCCTCAGGCTCCAACTGACTTTTGTCAACATTCTAAACTTCTAACTGCCAGGGCTCTTATAGTTAAATTTGCAAAAGCAAGAAGCTTCTGTTGCAACCTTGCATTACAATATAAAACTAAGCCTGTAAATAAATTTTGATAGAATCATCATTTTTATTATGTTGATTCAGCCCAACCCAATGAGTACAATTCCAATTATTTAAAACTTCTTTTGTTTCTGTGAAAAGAGCATTTTTATGATTTTGCGAGGATATATTTGATACTTTCTTGGTAAGATAAAAACTTATATTGATATGGATAACTCCTTTTATAAATGTAGAATAAAGCACTTTTATTCCTTTTCACTGTTAGATTCTTGTCCATACTTTTTCATAAATCTTTTTTAGAGATCTTATCTAAATTCTTGAGGCTTTTCTCTATTTTTTTTTTTTTAGTATTTTAGAGTACCAATATTCTATTCATTTTAAAAATCTATGTTCCTTTATTCTAACTACATTATCAATTAATTAATCAACAATCCCTATTAATAAAAGATCACTCTCCTGCAAATATAAATAACATGGAAATAAGTTTTGAACAATGATACATGTTGTTAGAGCCAGGAGTGGGGAGGGGAGGGGTAAGGAATCATGAATCATATGTGTGTGCCATATTACACCATGGAAAAATATTCTAAAGAAAAAAAAACAATAGCCTATTAAGTACCTACTATATACCAGCCATTTTGTTATATGCTAAGACAAAAAGAGGGTAAAAACATTTTTTTTTCTCAAAGGAACATCCATTCTATTTAAGAATACAACATAAACATGTTCAAACATGTGTATGTATATATGTACATGCATGTAAGTATATAAATATATAAATAAAAGTACATAAGTCTATGTCTATTTACCTATTTATCCAATATGTAAACAATGAATAAATGATTTTGGGAAGGGAGTGGAGACACTAACAATGGGAGAAATTTGGAAACGCTTCTTATAGAAAATGATTCAGACTAAATTTTGAAGGACAGTAGGGATTCTAAGAAGAAGAGAAGGAAATGGTGCTTTCTGTGTTTGAGAAATGCCCAGGTCAAGGACATGGAGACAGGAGATGGAGATTGTGTGAAGAAGAATAGTATATGTTAGAAAGATGGATTGTAATAAAGTTATGAAGGGCTTTAAATCCAAACAGTAGATTGTATTTGACTCTAGAAATTATGAGGAATCATTGGAATTTATTGAATAGGGTAATTATATGGCCAGAAATTTGCTTTTAGCATACCATTTTGACAGATTTGTAGATATGCTTTGGGGAAGGGAGAGACAATTTAGGAGAGCTAGGAGGCTGTTGCAATAGCCCATGCAAGAGATGATGAGAGCCTGAGAGTAGTTGTGTGAATGAAACAAAGAGAACAAATTCAGAAGATAATGGTGATGAAAATGGACAAGAATTGTCAATAGATTGGATATGTGAAGTGAATTTCAAATGCAGTGAGGTTGATCCTTGAATAATCTATATAAAGTTCTTTATTATTATAGTTATACTCAAAGCCTTTCTGCTTAGTTGAAACTTACAACTCCACTGGTATTAAATTTTGGGAAACCAGGTCCACTCCATGTCACCATAAGATATTAGAATGAGGCTTAATATAATACCTTTGTCCAGCCATCAACAACCTGATGGACTCCTGGAAGGATTGAATCATTTCCAATATTGACATTCCTACACTAAATAAAATTAGGAAACATAAGTAAGTTTAGTTAAATAGAAAAATAATTTGCAGATTTCTTATCAAAGAAGCATGAAATAATTGGTGTGGTTTCAACCTATACCCAAAATTCACAAGAAACATAGTTTCATGGCTTTTGTGATCATTTTGCCTTGTAGTACAAATAATGAACAAAATCAAGCAAATCATTCTGAAGATAAAGCAATTTCTATGTTGACATCTGTTATAGATGACTAAGAAAAAGAGAAACATGCAGACTCTCCAAATCAAGTCAATAATATCCAATGAATTTAATACAAAGGTGAGCCCAGGGGGCATTAAAAACTACATGGAAAAATGAGGTTTGAGATCAAATGAAAGAGGTGTAGATTTTAAAATTAATATCCAATACTCAAAGCATTAAATTTATAAAGATTTATTAATATTTAACTAGAGAGCTAGAGAAAACAGGCAGCAGCTTACCCAAGCCACTCACATGGAAGAGAGGGCACGGCAGAGTGAACCAAAACAATATACAAACAACATAGCTATGCAAGTATAGGAAAGGCAAAAGGAATTGTGGGTAATACAGAAAGGAATTTTGGGTAATATAGTTTTTAGAGATTCAAGATTTTCCAACAATACAGAGGCCAAATTATTTTTAGGCTATTCAGAAACGAAGACCTATTCATGAAGACTAAAGGATAGTGACAGAGTAGATGATTTCTTTAATGTCATTTCCACTAAGAAAATTATATCTGATTTTGACTGAGAAGAATTTAAGGGAAGTAAGGACTTTGTGTTGAGAACTTTCTTTTCTGTGTCTTCAGGAGCTTTGGTTGCTGAGGAGGTGAGGACTTCAGTACCTGTAGAAATCATTGCCATGGGTTGTTTCCCAGGTTGATGGCTGCAGACACTGGACAGGGAGGCACACCAGTAATCTGGGGGTGTTGTACTAGCATTCCAAACTACCTATGAGTGCCAGTTGTTTAATGATTCCTATTGGTGTGGTGAGGAAAGTGGGCCCCTTCCTGCAGTACATACCCCTGTAGATGATTGCTGCGAGCCCAGTCTGGAAGAAGGGTTGGTGTTACAGAGGACGTTATTATACCTAAGGATTCTCAGGTTGAGGGTTCTTTGCTGTCTCCATCGAGATCTGGAGGGTGGTAGTCAAAATGGTGGCAATGACTTGAATAGCTAATGGTTAATAATGTCTATCTCTTCCTCAGGGGAACTCACTGTTTCATCTGGACTCTTCAAATGTCTGAATTTTTCAAATGCCATTGGAGTTCCTGCATTAGTGTGCTAGAAGGCCTCCTCAGTGAGACCCACAGAAATGTGAAAAAGATTGGTCTAAGCAACCACAATGGAAAAAACAAAGTAGAGGGAAAATGTATATTGTCTGGGCCAAGTCCTACCTGGAGAAGCAATCTCTTGAATTAGTATGTCAACATGTATAGCAGAAATTTTCATAGAGGAAGTCATGGACCACTTTGTTTTTCTTCCAATACCTTCGAATGAAAATACATGCTAACTTTTTGGAAGCAAATTAGGCTTCTTAAACCTAATTCAGTTCAATTCAAATTAACAAATGGTTATTAAGTGTCAGTTCCTTATAAGGAGGAAATAAAGGGGCCTGGAGTCAGGAAGACATCTTCCTGAGTTCAAATCTGGCCTCAAACACTTATCTGTATGACCCTGAGGAAATCACTTAACCCTGTTTGCCTCAGTTTCCTCATCTGTAATCTCTCTCAGTCTTAGTTTCCTAATTTGTGAAATGGGAATAATACTTGTACCTACTTAATAGTGTTTTGAGGACCAAATAAAATTAAACTATATATGTTAAGTACATTGCAAACCTCAAAATGATACATAAATGTCAGGAATTAAAGTGGATATTATATGATTGTGTGCTGTTTAAGTAATATTGTTTCTTTTCATCTTATTAAAGAATTTGTTTGGTTTTGGGATGGAGAGGTGAAATAAAATAGAATGGGCAAGGAAAGGGGTCCCATATTTAGAATGATCCATCACCCTTTGAACCTGTCAGATGTCACATCTGAATTATGGAGAAATTTCATCGTCATGACCTCAACCATGCTTGAAGTGAAATGATAAAGCAAGATCACCAACAATGAAGCCCCACACCATGGCCCATTCAGTGGCATCAAAGAGATGCAACTCTGAAAGGGAGGAACTTTGGGGAGGAGGAATAATAGGAGGCCACCTAAGCAGCTGCTGGATGGCATGGGGTACTCGCGGGTGCAAGAAACAAAAGGACCAGACTGACTCACAGCAGCTGTAGAATGCTGGGAAAGCGCATCAGATGACAGGGTGACCCCACAGTTAGTAACCAGAGATGAAGTGGCTATTTTCGAGAAAAGGTGACATTCAGCCTGTGAGGCACACAACAGCAGGTTCTACAGACAGCAGCTCTGGCTGCAAACCAAAACACCCTTCATTGCATGGAAAGAATTGCTGGTGGTGCATAAATCTCTCAGCTGCATTTGTGCTTGTGGTGAGCAAAGCCATCTTTGAATATAAAGAATATGTATATGTGCACATAGAATGGTTGACTATGCATCAATCTTTCAGCTGCTTTCATGATTAGAAAAATCATCTTCGAATATAAAGAATATATACATATATGTTTACAGAGAATGACTATGCATCGTTCTTTCAGCTACTTTCAGGATTAGAAAAATCATCTTTGAATATAAAGAATATATATGTATGTATGTATACATGACCTCTCAACTCAATATAGCGATTCATACTGAGTTTGTGCTCAATAAAAGTTTATGGAATGAAGAAATGAATGAAAAATTCACCAACAATCAGCTGGTTGGAAGACTGTCTTTACTAACTCTTCTGTTCAAAATCTAGTGTTTTATTTAAAGGATGGCTGCTGTCTTCATGAGATTAGAGGGTCTCTATTAGGGAATCTGTATTGGACCTGCAATTTCCCTGGGATGAGGATTCCTCCCCCTGGAGAGGAAACTCCCTCTATACAGGTCAGAACCTTCTTTGAACCTTATAGCTTCAGAAAGGTGCCTAGGACATTGAGTTTAAATGACTTGCTAAGGGTTACATGCTAGTTGTTAGAGACAGAATTCAAACCCAAGGTGTCCTATCTCTGAACCTTTCTTGCTATCCACTGTCACTTTAGTACTATTAGAATATTGCAAATAGTGTTCTTTGAATTTGGCCAAGTTAAAAAACAAATCACATTTGTGTTCCAATTTGTTAATTTTTTTTATATATTAATTCCTGATGTTTTGTTTTTTTATTATTATTTAATTTAATTTAATTGATTAATTAAGAAAATTTTTCCATGGTTACTTGATTCATGTTCTTTCTATCTCCTCCCACCCCTCTCCCATAACCAATGTGCAATTCCACTGGGTTTTTCATGTGTCAGATCAAGAACTATTTCCATATTATTGATATTTGTACTAGGGTGATCATTTAGAGTCTACATCCCCAATCTTATCCCCATCAGCCCATGTGATCAAGCAGTTGTTTTTCTTCTCTGTTTCTACTCCCACAGTTCTTTCTCTGGATGAGGCTAGCATTCTTTCTCATAAGTCCCTCAGAAAACAATTCCTGATGTTGATAGGCATAACATATTAATTTACTATTCATTGCTTCCCATTAGCTGAGGTGCACATATTATGGAAGGTAGATCTGTGCTAGATGCTAGTTAGTTTAGTCAAAACACATCAGTCACTGGTTTATGTCTCACTTGGGTGACACTTTCTCTGGCCAGTCATTGACTCTCGTAGATTTGATCAACAAGGCCAGGAAAAAGTATGGATGATAAGTTGGTGAAGTGTCTTTACCACCATTAGATAAACAGTTCTAAGCACATGTCCCATCAACAGTGGAGCATCATCTCCATATGTAAAGGAAGGCTCCAAATGTCTTATATGTGTTACATGTCAAACCAAGGGAATGGAGAATATTATTTGCCCAGATTTTTAGAAGCCCCCCTCTGTGTGCCATCCCAAAAAACAGAATTGAAGGGAAAAAGAGTGAGAAAAATGTGTTCCAGGAACTAAGTTGGATCCATATGTAAGTTTAGTTGAAACATTAGGATTGGGATTAAAAATGAACTCGTATACAGCATACTTTACATTCTATATAATAAAAGGTTGCAATCGGATATGCCACACATCTCCATTAACCTCTGACATTGAATTTGTTCTATTCTGATTATTTTTTCATTGATACAAGTGTTTGGAGAGGAATTAAAGAGTTTTCCTTCACAAATGTTTTGTTTGATTTACAGCATTTTGGGCCCACTATTCCCATTTAGAATACTTTACTGCTGAAATCTTTAAATAAAATATTGGTTGAATTCCCATAGGCTGATGTACATCCATTCTATGTTTAGCTCTTTGTTCAGACTTATTATTTCAGCCTCCAAAATGTGTTTTTACTAACATAATAGTGTGATAAATGCAAGAAGTGTGTGCACAGCTTAAAACATTTGGAAATGGTTCTGCTAGAAGCTTTTCCTCTAGGTAGTTTATTTTCTATATAAAGGTATTCTGTGTTCTCCTCTTTGCTGTCCCATGGGCTTCTGAACAGTGAGAGTGAGTACTGAAAATGTTAGTTTTCTATTCAGAGGTAGGACAATTAGATATAGAGAGTTTTTAATCCTTTATTAGTTCTTTGTGTTCACAACTTTCCTCCTATTACCTGTGCATATTTGTATTTATTTTGCTTTTATTCCTTGAAGGTTCTTAAGGTTGGGCAAGGACCAATTTTTTTTTCTAAATTAATAAAATTCAGTCCCTCTAATAATAGTACTTCAGGTGCTCATTCACTAGCATTAAAGAAATGCAGTTTTTGAAAGCAAGTTGTGAAATAGATGGAATTTATCTTGGGTATGCCTTTAACCTATTTTTAATATATCTATGACCTTAGTTTTTCACTTACTGACCTAGAGCCTTTATGTCTGGTCCTCAGTCCCGAGGGCTTCCCTTTAAAGAGCTATCTTGGGTAAGAATGGAGACAGTACTCAAAGCTTAGTTTCATACTCCTCTGTATGAGGGATTCTTTTTTATTTGTGCCTTTGAAGACAGGAGTTGACATTGCATTGGATCCAGGAAGATGGTCCATCAGAAAGGAAGGAAAAATTGGGACCCTAATACACTGTTGATGGAGCTGTGAATGGACACAACCATTCTGGACAGCAATCTGGAACCATACCTAAAAGGCTATACAACTATTCATACCTTTTAAGCCAGCAATTTCACTAATAGATCTATATCAATGAAATTAAAGGTAAGGAAAAAAGACCGACTAGGACAAAAATATTTACAGAAAACCTTTTTATGGTGGCAAAAAACTGGGCACTGAAGGGATGTCCATCAATTGAGGAATAACTGAACAAGATATAGTATATGATTATAAAGGAATACTATTGTGCCATAAGAAATGAAGAACAAGATCACAAAAAATGGAAAGAATTACATGAAATGATGCAAAGTGAAGTGAATAGAACCAGGAGAACATTGTACACAGTAACAACAATAATGTATGATGATCAAGTGTGAATGATTTAACTATTATCAGCAATGCAAGGACCCAGGACAGTTGCAAAGGGCTGATGATAAAAAAAAGCTATCTCACTGCCATAGAAGGAACTGATGGAGTCTGCCATTGATGCAACTGATGAAGCATGCCATTCTTCACTTTATTTCCTCCATGAAATTTTTTGTGTGTATAGGCAGCATATGTCTTCTTTCACATGATTAACATGAAAATATGTATTATTTAATAACACATTTACAACTTATATCATATTACCTACCACCTCAGGAAGGGAGGAAAGGGAGAGAACATGGATCTCAAAATGTCAGAAAACAAAAAAGAAAGTAAGGACATTCTGAGGAAGAGTGGTCTGGGGCTTAGTTGCAAATTTTGATCTCTTTTTCCCTTAACACTTTTAGTGAACCCATTCTTATAGCCCAGGGCATTACTACACATTTTGATATCTATTAAACTATCATAATATTCCCTCTGAATGAACTGGGAGGAAATAAATTTCATTATTAACATCTTCCTCCTTTTTGAATCTCTTTCCCAGAATTCTCCAGAACAGTTCCACCAGCTTTTATATACAATTCATGACCCTAGAAGCCAGTAGGATCCTGGGAAAGCATCTGTATCTCCATGGCCACACTGATGCAGGATTACAATAACGTTGGGTATTTAAGCAGAGTAGTATAGGCATCTTAGCACCCCTTACATCACACATAGACAAATTTGGGTCATCCTGACACAAAAGAAACTTTGGAGTTTCATAAGCCATACCAGTATGATGCAGATTTTGGTAAATGCTGCTCGAAACTAAAACTAAGGATTTTAGAATCTTTAACAAATTTATTCAGGGATGGAGTGAGAGTCTAGGTAGGCTCCAGGAGAAATAGTCTCATCCTGGCTACAGCTGTGCTGGAGGAAAGGGGCACATCATCTCCATTCTCTGCTCTCCCAGCTTTTAATAGTCTGTTACCTCACTACTTCATTCTTTTTCCCAACTATTTCCCATAAGGGTACAAGTATGTACAAGGGTATAAGCATGTTAAGTGCTGTAAGAAGGAAGGATGCCCATTAGATTTTGGAACCTGGATAAGAGCTACTATACTTGAATTATGATTCTGGTCCTAATAATCTGGAAAGTGCAGACCTAGAAATGACTTCCTATTGGTGGACCAGCCAAGCTAAGTTTGGAGAATGTCACCACTAGAAATTTGACCATCAGCTGAAGACTTCTTTAGGCCATAATAATTCATGAAACCATTTAGTGGAAAACATAGAGAATTTCTTGCCATTTATATCAGTGACAGGCACACTATAACATCTTATAAAATATTGATATATGTAAGCCTAGCCTGAAGAATGGGCTTTATGGTACAGTATCTGCAGATCACCGTTTCCTGACATTTATTCATAGGATCATGGCCAAGAATATAGTTTAGTACTAGCAAACAGCCACCATAATAAACAACTTATAAGTATGCCCTTATTCAGGCAGACATATATATATCAGAAGCATTTTAGGACATGATGATGCTCCAAATCAGTATATACTCTGTCTTCAATTAAAGAATAAAGGGTTTTTTGATTGGATCATAATTTGAACTAGTCATTTTTCAGAAAGATAAATGTTTTCTTCATGCCTTCATTCTGGGATACTCCATCCCATCCTGATATAACAAAACTGGATATTTATCATCAGAACTCTTGTGCTAAGCTTTCCCTTCTTTTGATGAATGTGGCCTCCTGAAGGAACTGCTGAACTCAAACTTGAAGCCAAAATCCTTGAAGAAAAATAAATAGATTTTGAAGGAAAAAAATACTGTCAAACTCTTAATCCTTCCTTTTCCATCTTCTTTTTCCTGACCGATATTGTTCCTATTTTAGCCTTTAGGGATACATTGCTTATTTTAAAAATAACATTAAATGTTCCAAATATGTTCATGTATACAAAAATATATGAACACACGAACACTACATGCAAACATTTTACATATATACACTATATAGTACAGGGATAATTAATCTATATGAATAATTTATGGATTTATGTGTGCTTACATTGAAAGGCATTAGATTGACTTCAGGAGCTCTGAGTATGAGTCCCTGATCCTCCAGAAATGTATGGTCTTCAGAAAATGACTCTGGAACTGAGTTTGCTTCATTTTCTTTCTTTCTTTTTTTTTTTTAAATCATCTAGGCAGGTAGGTAGCATGGTAAAAAGAATGCTGAACTTGGAGTCAGGAAGTCATGGATTAAAATCCTATCTCAGACACTTACTAGCTCATTGACTTTCAGAAAGTTTGCTAAAAAACAAAATAAAACAAATAACAACATAAAAAAACACACTGTTTGCCTCAGTTTCCCCATCTGCAAAATGGAGGTAATAATAATACCTACCCTGTAGGGTTGTTGCCAGGATCCAGTGTGTTAATATTGCTAAAGTGTTTTATAAATCTTAAGGTGTTATATAAATGCTAACTACTATTGGTCTTTTAAAAACATCACTTTATATTTCTAAATATATTACTTTTTTCTTTTCTACCCATAGAAAAAAAGTGGTTCAGAAAAATCAACCAAAACCTCAACCTAGTCTGATAGCATCTGCAGTGTGTTCTACACCCATACATAGTCTTCCACCTCTGTAAAGAAGGGAGGAAAGTGTATTTTCTTATCTCTTTCTTAGGGTTGTGCTTGATCATGATAATTACAGGGGGTTCACTTCTATGTTTATGGTTCTTGCCATTTTTTTATTTGCAATGTTTTCTAATTTTTTTCTTGGTTCTTTTCATTTCACTTTGTACCACATCATATAGATCTTCTCATGCTGCTCTGTAATCTTCAAATTCATTGTTTCTTAGCATTACTCTCATTTTGTACCACAATTTATTTACCCATTCCCAAGTTGTGGGGCAACTAGGTGGTACAGTGGACAGACCATCAGACCTGTAGTCAGCAAGACTCATCTCCTTCAGTTCAAGTCTCAAAACTTCAAATTAACTTAGTTAATTTCAGAAAAGGTGCCAATCGCAGTGGCAGGAGTATCATCATACAATAGTTTTCTATACCAATGAAATCACAGACCCCAGACTATCTTTACAAAAATTGCTGTTTTACATATTTTAGTCTACTTTTTTTCTACTTTTATGAACTTTCCTCATTTCTAAGATTTTACTTCTCTCTCTCTCTCTCTCTCTCTCTCCCTCTCTCCCTCTCTCTCTCTCTCCCTCTCTCTCCTACTCCTTTTCCCTCCTCCCTCTCCCCCCTCCCCTCTCTCTTAAGTCTGGAAAATCAACAAAACAATAAATGAAGTCTGATTCAGAAATTTGCCAGTTTCTCAAATGAAAATGCTTACTCTAAAAATTTAACAATTCCTAGCCAATATAAGCTGGTTTCAGCACCCAGCTACCTACCAAGGTCTTCTTCCATCACTGCTTATCCATTGATTTGCTCTTATGGAAGCATGTGAGCAACTTACACTAAAAACTTAATGGAGTACCCTCCTAGTGAAATTTGCATTTTAAAAGAGAACATCTGGAGAGACAAATGATTTAGAATGCCTTTAAACTAGAATGGAGAATTTTGAGAAACTGAGGAAAAAGCAAATTTGTTAGCTGAAAAAAAGAATTCTGAAGTTGGGGATGGTGAAGCACTCTTTCATGTTCTTTAAAAACACAGTTTTGTTTAATTATGACAATGATAATAATAATATTATTAATTAGCATTTATATAACTCTTGAAGATTTGCAAACTGTTTTACAAAGATGCCATTTGATTCTCGCAACAGCTTTGAGAGATTGGTATTATCACCCCCAATTTCTATAGTCTTTCATGTATTGCTAACAGTGGCTCAGTAATATAATAATAATACTAGCAGTAACAATATTATTATCAATAACAATAATTGTCATTCCAGCTGGCATTTATATAGTGCCTACTACATGCCAGGCACTGGGCTAAGAATTATACAGATATCATCTTATTTGTTCCTCACAACAACCCAGGAAAGGTGGATGCTAATATTATCTCCATCTTACAGATGGAGAAACTGAGGCAAACAGAGGTTACATGATTTTTCTAGGGTCATATAGCTAGTAAGTGTGTAAGTACAGATTTTAACTCAGGTATTCCTGATTCCAGATTCAGTACTCTTATCTGTTGCTCCATCAAACTGAACCTATTATTTTCTTAATGAGTTAAGAAGTAGTTGTGGACCTCAACTATAGTAACTGGTCACTTATTCCCTCTACTAATTTGCATCCCCTTAGTATATAGAAGAAGCCATAGTGTGTTGCATTGGGTAGACACCTGGCCTTGGAGTCAGGTAAACCTAGATTCAAGCCTTGACACTGATACACATTGGCTATATGACCAAACAACTAAGACTATGATGTGAGCAGATGTTGATCAGAATTGGTAGAAGGTTGGACAGCTAGGTGGCACAGTGGAAAGAGAGCCAGGCCTGGAGATGGGTGTCCTGGGTTCAAATTTGGCTTCAGACACTTCCTAGCTGTGTGACTCTGGGCAAGTCATTTAACCCCCAATTGCCTAGCCCTTACCTCTTTTCTGCCTTGGAACCAATACTTTAGTATTAATTCTAAGATAGAAGGTAATTGATTAAAAAAAAGAAACAGTTGGTAGAGGGAATTTCTTTACTAGAAGCTCCCTATACCATCACAGGTCCAATACAGAATGTAGATATAATTCCCAATATTAATAATCATTATAGAGATTTTTCTGGTCAATATCTACCTTTATGAGTGATAGTTATTGTGTGAGAATGAAGAAAAGTTGAGTGCCTATCTTGGATTGGATGATTTCTTATAAATTGATCACTGAAAGAGAAAGTTTAATCTAATATAAAGAAGATTCCAAGCAAGTTTCGGTGAAGTATTACCTCATATACCATATAAAATACTTTTAAAATAATAGCCCATTCTAACAGGAAGCTAATGTTTTTAAAAGAAGCACAGTCATAGGGGAGCGATGTAAACAAAAGATGAGTGGGAAGTTTATGCTCTTCTATTGGAAGGCATTTTGGTTTAGATAAAAAATGTCTAAGTGGGTTAATTGGTTGACATAGAGAAGAGGTTTTGAGGCAGCAAGACAATCTGAATTGTCCTCTGTGTGTGGTCCATTCCAGACAATCTTCCCTTTCCTCATCAGTACTCTTTAATTTGATGCAAAAAATCAGCATATGGAAATCTTATATAGGGTGTTAGTGATAGTATCCATCTTACAACATCCTCAGATTCTGGTACTAGAATAGTCACTGTTTATATTTAAGCCTTCTCATGTTATATGGTATGCAGTTTATCTTACATTCTGCTAGGGAAGCATTATCACTATACTAGTATTAAAAAGTATTAGTAATATAAGTTGTCTGAATTTGTTTCCCTTTTTTCACTAATGTTTTCTTCAATCATGTAGATGTTTCATGTGCCCAAAGAATGGGTTGAACTTGACTGAATATTAATTGATGATGTGGTATGCCCATAATGATCTGTGCTTGAATCATACTCATTTTAAAATAGTTTCAGTTGAGCTTTTTTAATTTTTTTCAAATTCTGAAAATTTTAAAAGGAAAAAACTATACTTGATCATAAATTAATTGTATTTACATATCATAGAATTTTAAAGTAAACCGAATCCTTGAATCATCTTAAATAGGTTATAACTCTGTGGTAGGAGCAATATTTACTAAGACCTCTGACATTTACACTAGGTTTTTTTTTTAATAAAAGGAGAAGATACCATTCTTGACACTTAATTGGTCCAGAGATGCTATGGCTTGAGCTATTAAAGTAACTTCTTGGTCTTAATATAAAGGTCTAGCCCATGAGAACTGATTCTTCAGTTGTGTCCCACTCTTTGTGACCCCATTTGGAGTTTTCTTGGCAAAGATATTGGAGTGACATGTCATTTCCTTCTTTAGCTCATTTTTCAGATGAAGAAATTGATGCAAACAAATTTAAGACAAGGTTGAGTGACTTGCCAAGGGTCACACAGCTAGCAAGTGTCTGAGGTCACATTTGAATTCAGATCTTTCTGACTCCAGCTCTGACATTTTATCCACTGCACCACTTAGCTGCCTTGGTTCTGAGAAATCATAGACAAATCAGACTTGAACTAGCTTCTGACCAGTTTAGCCACCATTGTAAATGCAGAGACAAGGGACCTGTGTCCAATTGGACCAATGCTATATCCTTATTTAATATTGCTTCCATGCTATCTTTAAGTAAACTCCCTTTTATTAAATGCTACATGGTCAATAAGTGTCTTCTGTTGTTCTAATCCTAAACTTGAACCTCTAAACCCAACCAAGTAAGGTCTGCCCTGGAACAAATTCTATGAAGGAATTTCTATAAAAGGTAGATAGATAATAATAGTACCTTCTTACCTCTCAGCATTATTGTGAAGATCAAATAATGTAATATTTGCAAAGTTCTTGGCATGTAGTCAAGGTTTAATGAACATTTCTTTTCTTCTTTAAAGAATATGTTCCTTTCAAAGTAAATATTCCTTTATAATGACTAATTGATGTTAAGTGGATCAATTAACTGGGATGCTAGTCACTGGTACCTAATCATGTGTACATGAGAAGGGCACAGCCATTGAGAGTTCAAGCTAATAGCTGCTAAAGTTAAATTTAAAACTCTAGGTTCTTAGTTTCCATAGAGTTTATTAATATTACTTGAAATAGAGAACATAGAGATAGAGGGAGATTAAAGTCTATTTCTAAATTAATTCTAACCATGTGTCTCTCCACATGGCTATCTCTTTCAGCCACAGTCCTCCACTACCAACCAAGGGAATAGAGAGCATGCACCCCCTCATTCCCCCTCTTTTGTTCTTTCTTTTGGCCTGGATGCATCACCTGTGTGTTCATGTGATGTCTGTTCATGCAATGTAGGGATGCAGATCTGATGACCCTGGGGTTGGGTGATGGTGTTCCCTTTACACAATCACCCCAGTGATTCTATTGGGAGAAAAGCATGTTAAAATCTCCCCACTTGTGGCCTTGGGAGATTAACATGACTAATCATTTCACATAACCAGCTTATACCTCTAAAGCTTCTTTTACTAGAGGCATGTAAAACATTTCACTTTACCTAGAGGGAATTACAACAATTTGGGGATAAGAGGGAAAAAAAGAGAAAGAAAACAAAAAATGATTGATAGGTGCATTGACAAAAAGTCAGTTAGTTGGGGCCATTCCCCTTTGGTGTAAGAGTTTACATTCAGAATAAATAATACATTCAACCACTTTCAGTTCAGTTCATTATATCTAAAAGTTCATTCTGGATCTTTTGATGCAGTGTATGGTTTCCACAGATATCCTTATGGCACCTTCTCCAAAAGATCTGCTTTCTTGATTTGGGGTGTTGGCAATTTTATTTTTCTAAAATTTCTTCAAAAGATTTTAAACCTTGGATGTTAGGATAATTTTACAATCCCCCTAAGGAGGGTCTTGACCAAAACTAGAATCACTCCAGGATAAATGGCTGAGTTATGAGGTATATGAATCAATTGTCAAAAGAAAGCCAAACCCCTCACCACCCCCCAAAAATCCAATAGATGAGAAAAAATAAAATTCTGAATAAAAATATATATTAAAATCTTATGTGTATAAAATTATGAGTAAGAAAGAATCAAACCATATTAGATCCTTGAATCACCAGTAAGCCCCAATTAAAGTGATTTATGTCCTACAAGATTGCAGGACAATTGGAGCAATACTGCACCAACCCATCAGCAGCCAGGACTACAGAAATTGCCATACCATAAAAGAGAAGGGACTAGATTTTGAGGTAAAAGGGAAGTGATTCCCTGGTCCGATTTTATATTTAATCTCAGGGATAGGGGAGCCAAAATGAAAGCCAAACTAAGGTACTTGTAGGAATCTGGCACAGGGAAGTCCAGTGTCTGAAGTTGTCAAACAGTCACTTCTTTGAACCTCAAAATAAGTCCTCTGTCTTGGCACAGATCCTCTTCAATCCCACAGGGATTGTTGGTGTTCTTGACCTTGTTGGTCTTCTTGACCTTGTGCTTCTTTGCACTGTGCAATGGCTCTTTTGTGATCCCTTCTTCTGAAATCAGACACAATTACTAGTTAAAGTCCAATAATACTTAATAAATGGCAGGTTTCCATACTCTAAAGCTTTTGGGTAAGCATTGCTTTTAGGGCTAATAGATATTGTAAACTTATCCTTCAAAATAAAAAATGTTAATACTGATTCCATGTACTCAAGTACAAAAAATAAGAAGAAAGAAAAAATCAAATATCCTATTGTAAATATGAAGAAAAACAACAATAAAAATTTAAAAAATCAGGAATTCATAGTTTACATTCATGTGACAATACATCAGCCCAACAGAGGCACAACACAAAGGTTTTTTTTTATTCAAAAACAAGTTCTATTTCCTTTTTAACTTGGCCATGATCCACAGACATAATTTTTCACCAGGTAAAGCTTGTTATAAATAGTAGTATAGCAGCTAATGCAGATTCTAAGAAGTATCACAATCTCTCAAATTTTAAGAAGCCATTTGATGACAACTGCAAGCAAACCTGTTCCTAGCAGCCACGAGAGGTTCCATCAGTTATCATTAAGATTCACATGAGTATCTATAACCACTTGCCGTGTGTCATTTAAAAGCCTTTGAAGCTCATGGATATTTGTCACAATTTCTCCATATCTATTTATATAAGAACAAGAAGATTGATTAATAAAAGCACATGCACCTCCTAATATAGCTATGAGCCTGTCAAGGGCCAGCTGATTTTGTAGAACTGTTTTTGCTAAAGAGTCAATCTCTTCCTGTAGGTAAGAGATGGCCTTAGTAGTTTGGGAGATGGCTTGAGCTGTGTCTTGAACCAATCTTTCAACCTTAACTGAAATATTTCTAACAGAGTCTATTACTGCCATCATTCCAAAATTCAGCAAGAAAGCCCAGAAAAACCTGTGATGATGAAGAGGCCACTGAATTTGGTCTCAACCTCTTGAGTCTAGAATGCCATCAAGAACCTAGATTTCTGGCTGGGGACATGTCTAGCCAGTCAATATAGTGATCATGCACTAATACAGGTGGAATAATGTAGGCTAAACCACAAGTACCATACCATCCTGGTAGGAGGGTAGAGTAAGCTGAAGAATTACAAACATAGAACTATCCAGGGGTCACCAAGCCTCATAGGAAATCCTCCCTCCTCCCAGATGAGATTATAACAGCCATAAAAGGCATGTTTTTATATGTCCCATCCATTGCATTTTTAAGCTGAACTCTAGCACACATAAATCTATGTGGAGGTGGGGAATAGAATGGTGTGGTTGCACTTCACTTTGTCACCCATTTACTTATGACTACCTAATGGACCTTTACCTTTTGTTGCACACAAGTCAAAGGTAGATGAATGATCAGTCAGAGGTAGTGGCACTCCTAGATATCTGAAAATATTTTGGAGAAATTTTACGTAGCAGAAGAGAAGAAATAACCCTCTAGAACCCAGAGAATACTCTAGAGCCCTGGAGCAGGGGGAAGATATATATAGCCAGTGTAAGTTTGGGATAGTTAGCCAGAACATACTCGATCTGTTCTAATACTTCCAGTAACAAGAAATTCACAACCTCAAACGCAGCTCATTTTGTTGTTGATTAGCCTTAAATGGGAGAAAATTCCCACTTATGTTGATCTAATATCTGTTGCCCTGTAACTTCTTCCTGTTTGTCCTTTAGAAATATTCATAATAATTCTGTTGTTCAGTCATTTCAGTCACAGCTAACTCTTCATGACCTCATTTTGGATTTTTTTGACAGAGATACTAGAAGAGTTTGCTATTTCCTTCTTCAGCTCATTTGAAAGATGAGGAACCGGGGCAAAAAGGTTTAAGTGACTTGCCCCAGGTCACAAAACTAGCAAGTGGTTGATGTAGAATTTGAACTAATGAAGATGAACCTTCCTGATTTTAAGCCCAGGGCTCTATGAACTGTCACCTATCATTATTTCCTCTTATTTTGTTAATGTTTATTTTAAAAGGCAAAGGTTGGGAAGGCACCTAGAAACGAATCTTTTTGCTCTCATATAGTACCTCCTCTGGTAAAATCTCTAACAGGTTGTCTACCCCAAGTGGTGGTAGTTTTCCACTGGATTTTTGGGCTTTGCATGGATGCCAATGCTATCTATAAATGTTTAGTCATTTTGCTACATGATTGCTGATTTCCTTTTCCAGACATAAATTCAGGATTGTGTTGGTGAACACCACTTGGTTTGGGTAAATTAATTATTTGGGTAAATTAATGAAGATAAGGGAACAAAGGAGCTTTTCTGAGCTTTTAACAAATTATATTGTAGACCCAATTATGAGATTTTGAAACTATATGATAATTGACTAACTTCCTATAGAAAGCCAGAAGAAGCTAAATGGCCAATAGCAAGAGAGAAAGAACACTGGACTGGGTTCATTGTACAAATTCTAATCTTCCTCCACCATTAATTGTCCATATGACCTTGGTTAGATCACTTAATTATAAGGGAGCTCATTGGGAACACTAGTGACAGTGATCATCCATCCTCTCTTGAATACTTGCAATGATGGGGACATTCTTGATAATAGTCTCTAGTTTTACTAGCTACAAATGAAGAGGTTAAATAAAATAACCTCCAAGATTTCCCTTAGGGCTAAAATCTTATGTGTCTGAAATGTGAAGTGAAGCCTAGATAACATTACAGATAGGATAGAGAAAATCATTTATAGGACGTGTTTGTCCCCAGTGTAAGACATTTATATTGCTAGATATTATACAAATTACAGTGAGATAAGTAAATGAGTAGAACTTGCTAATAGAATATGAATGAATAATTTCAAGTTTTGGCTAGTTTCATTCTTACCCTTTATCCTTTATCTCTCTAACCTCTATACTTCTCACCTGCCATAATTTTTCATAATAGCAATCAAAACCTTTAGTTTCATCTTTAACAGACACAAATAAAAGATTTATGATATTCTATCCTTGCTGATTGCTCAGTAAAACCTTTTGATAATAAAATAAAGTTATCACTAGAGTTTTACTAGTATTATTATTTTTCAGAGGATTAGCTAGCTCTTATCTAAGAAACTTGGTGACAATGATAAACCTGCTAAAAATTCACTCGTGTAGTTTGTAATGTATCTAGAAAGAGTTGGGGGAAATCACAGCTTTATTCCTTCTGAGGGTTCTTATTATTGACAAATTGTAAGAGTCTTCTTACATGCCCCACTGTAATATAAAGTTGCAATTTCGTTGAGCTAGCCTAATGACCTCGTAAACCAGAAGAGCAAATGTTGAGCAGTTTATCAATGTCAACAATATGCTTGCCAGATGAAATTTCAGTCTCGAGAGCACTTCTTGAGTGTATGTTTTTCATTATTATAATTTACCTCTAAAAGAGTACATTTCTATTAAAAATATACAAAGAAAAATGTAGCGTTGAAATGGAATTGTCTTCTGGAAAGATGCAATCAACTGCTGCTGATGTGTTTTCTACTTGATTCAATTGGTTCTGAGAGGCAAACTTTAGAAGCCCACAGCACAAAATAACAATTGTCTTAGAGGCAAAATTATTTTGAGATTTTTTTTTAAAGCTAATTCCCAATTCAGGTTCAGGTTTCTTGGCTTAACTGAGCAATCTAGTAAAAATGTATTAATTTGGACATTACTTGATAGAGAATCATGATAATTCGGATGTGGTCTAAAATTAAGTTTAGAGGCATTTTATTTATGAAAAAGACATTGCTAAGGAAACAATATGATCAATATTGTAAGGAAAATAGATAACTTAAAATCAAGCTTCTCAAGCAATTCTTTCATTTCACATACTTATGAAGTATCTACTATGTTCAATTCATTAGGTGCTAACAGAATACAAAGATAAAGAAGATTTGGTCTCTTCCTTTAAATAGTTTATAATCTGGTAAGGGGAAATAAGATACCTATATGGGTAAATATTATATAAATTAGAATGTGATAAATAAATGAGTATAAAGTAGCATTAGAGTATCCCATTCATTTATTGTTATTATGATCATTTCAAATATTTATTAAATCAGGTTAAGTGGACCTGGACCTGCTCAGACATGCAGAAATCGCAAACTCATTCCAATTTCTGGATCCCTTTACCTTCTTTTGGTTGGGAGCAATCTTTCCCTATGCATAGACTCTTGCTGGCTCAGAAATATGACATTCAACTGTGAATCCTGACATGTGTCAGTGTTTGTCATTGTCCTGAGACATTAGAATGACTCCATAGGTCATTCTAGTTAGAATTCATTAAGATTCATTGTGCCGTAAAGTTCACCAGCTTACTCCAGTCTAGGGTCACTACCCTCTTTATCTGACTTGAATTTTGAGTCATTCGACAAATCAAGGTTTACAATAGGGAAGAACTGAACCTTCCAGGCACCTACACCTGAACAACTTCCACAGACATGTACTTTACATGCCATTAGCTTCCAGGCTCATCTCCTGTTTTTTTCCCTTATTTATTACTCTTCCATTCTCCTCTTGTTCTCTATGTGCATACACTCTGACCCAAACTCCCAATAGCTGGTTTATTGACTGTTCCTACTTCACCAATTGCCAACATTAGGAGAATGTTCCATCACACTCCTAATCTAGGAATAGTCTAGAATTGACTTGCCAATGACACTAATAATATGGAACCACTTTCCTACTCCCCTCAAAAGGGCACCTTACTATAAGAGTGCACAAAAAAGCATCAGATCCAAATGATAGGACACAAAATAATAATAAACATTAATAAACACCATGATAAAAACTGAATGTGAGGCATTGTGCTAAGTACTGGGATACAAATAAGAAAGGGAAAAACAATTTCCACCTTCATGTTGCTTATAATATAATGGGAGAAAACAACATACAAAAGGAAACTAATTAAAATTAAAATTGGTTTGACTAAATATAAGAATTAAAAAAGTGAGATTGTGATCACCTTTTATAAAATATTAGCCCTTACGTCAAAAATGACTGTTAGCAGCTTTTATTTATAACAAGGTAGAAATACTGAAAGTGGGAAATGTAGGAAGGAGACAGAGCCTTGTCTAGCCTACCAGTCTAAGTGCTGATCTAGTGAAGTCTGGTTCAGCTCCCTGCAAGGGCTCCCTCAAGTCATAATCTCCACATGGCTGTCTCAATGGCATCTTCAGCCAGAAATCTACCAATGCAAGCCTCTCCAGTGTAGAAAGCTCTAGTCAAGGATGAGTCTAGGATAATGTGAGTGCATCCAAGAAGAATCTCACTTCAGCATTGGCTCACCAAAGCAGTGTGAATGAATTAGTCCTTGGGCTTGGCCTTTTATACCCCTTTTCCATGTCACTTCCTATCTCTCCCCCACTTTACAGGAACCAATCACAGCCTCTCAATTTGCCTAGCACTGCTCAAGAAGGGCAGTGCTTGTGACCTTTGGGAGTGTGAACTAGTAAGTGACTTTTGAGCTCTCACTTAATGGTTAGCTAGTGTAAAGATAGAATTAGCTCTCTCCTTGTCTATTTTTAGCAGATCAAATCAAGAACTTAAAGCACCCCTACTTAACACTAAGTAAGAGAGTTCAAAAGTCACTTACTAGAATAAATTCACACCTCCAAAGGCTACCACCCCACTCCCTGAGCAGTGCTAGGCAAATTGAAAGACTGCCATTGGTTTCTATGAAGAAGGGGGAATGACAGGAAGTGACAAGAAGTGATGTGGAAAAGAGGAGTACAAAAAGAAGAGACCAGCAGGATGGAGGGGCATTCCTTTCCTGGCTTTTGGAGAGATTAGTTCTGGAGATTCCTGGCTTTTGGAGTGAGTGGCTGAGATCCCTGCCTTGGTATGGAGGAGACCTTTTCCCTGGATCCTGCAATGGCTTGCTGGGTGAGTGGCTGAGATTTCTGCCTTGGCTTTGGAGGAGGTTGCTTTGGTGGTACTCTGGCTGAAGACACCAGTGGGACCTCTGGCTGAGAATTACCGGGAAATTCATGTGTAGATTGGATTTGGGGAAGCCTTGCAGGGGCTGAGCCAGACAGTGGAGCAGCACTTAGGGTAGCAGGCTAGACAATTCTCTACCTTTTTCTTACAATTTTCCACTTCACTCTTTCCATCTCTTTTTAAATAAAGCTGCTAAAAGTCATTTGACTTAAGTTGTAATATTTTTAAATTGGTAATATTACTTTATAATTCTCATATTTAGTTAAAAACCCTAAATTTAACTCTTACACTAGGCACTAAGTAGGGGTATTTTAAGTTCTTGATTTGATTAAATTAAAGTTTACTGATTGATTACAAAAATAAACTAAGAGAGTCTACTTTTCTCTTCACACTGAAAAGGGGTGGAGGTGACAGAAGGTACCTGGGCAGGAGCATGATGCTGATGGTGGACACTATTCACAAAGGGACATTCAATTGAGTGAGTATTTGTTATGTGCCTACTAGGACCAGTCCAAAGGAAAAATGTAACTGTTCCTGATTTCAAGAAGTTTATTTTCTATTTTGGGGAAATAATATGACCACAGATATAAGATACAGGTACATGATAGATAAATATATAGTAGGCAGTTAGATGAGTATTTGTATTTTTATCTCTATCTATCTCTTGTATTGAGAGATGAAGTTCACATATCATGGGAAGGGGAAGGGGAAGTAGGGTAGTCATAATCAAAAGAGTGGCATTCTTTGGGTCTTGAATTCTGACTATGTGATTATAGGACAAATGTAGCACAGGCTATTGATATGTAGCCACCGGCTGAGATGGTTACATATGTTGAGTTAATAAGTAACAATAGATGAGACCAGATATATGCTATAGCCAACTGTAGCTGATTGTGGAGTGCCAACCAATTAACAATTGGTAAAATTTTCAGTGTGAGCATTTTTACCTTGGAAATTAGCAAATGTTACACATCAGGGTTTGATTTATTGTTTTGTGGATTGCTAGAACTAAAGTGATGGAGAAAATGTTAATAATACAGATTAAACTTAAAAGTGTGTTATTATATATATATATATATGTATATATATATATGTATATTTTTTTTTCTCTAAGAGCTGGTTTTTAACACTTATCAGCACATCCCCAATGGAACCCATCTGCTTATAAGCAGTTATAAAATCTTAGAATTGCTATTCATTTACCTTGAGCCTCTTCATTTAAACTTACATAGTTAACTTGCCATGGGACACATTTTTATGGTACTTCATAATAACAGCCATTTTTGTATGGGTTGACTTCTTTTGTAGGAGCCAAAGTGTCAGGCCTTTTCACTCAAAAATATTCATTGGTTTCTTACAGTTTCTAGGATAAAATAAAAAATCCTCAGCCTGATATTTAAAACTTTCCTTGACCTGACTTCCATTTAACTTTATACTTTTGTTTCTCTTTCCTTTTACAAATTTTTCTTCTCTCTTTTATGAATTTAAAAAACATGAACATTCCTAAATACAGAGACAGAAAGAAATTAAATGACACTGTGACTTTCTGGTATGTACATTATTAAGAAATATTTGTTAAATTTAATTCTCAATTTGCTACATTATTCCCCCTTTCTGTGTCTCTTCTTTATTTCCTTTTTGCTATCACTTGTGTATTTTTTAGCATTATTGATATTCTTTTCTTCCTTTTTGATGTTCTTTTCATTGCTCTCATACTTCCTTCAATAAATCTTTCCCCTTCCACCAATATAAAAGTATGTCTTTGTCATAAATAAATTTAGCCAAGAAAACAAATCCAGATGTTAATCATATCTGAAAACATATTTCAATCAATAAATATTAAGCAACTACTATGTTCCAGACAGTGTGCTAAGTGCTGGGGATACAAAAAGAAGCAACAGATGATTCCTGACCTCAAGGAGCTTACAGCCTAGTAGGGGAGAGATCACATGCAAACAAATATCTACAAAATAAGCTATGTACAGGATAAATAGGAAATAATTTACAGAGGGAAAGCTCTGAAATTAAGAGGAGTTGGGGAAAGCTTCCAGCAAAAGATGGTATTTTATTTGGATCTTAAAGGAAGCCTTGGAGGTCAATAGTCAGAGCAGAGGAGGAAAAAGTGTTCTAGGCTTGGCAACAGCCCAAGAAAATGCCTAGAGCCAAGATATGGAGTGTCTTGTTTGTGGAACAGCCAGGAGGCCAAGGTCACTGGATAAAAGAGCAAGTGTCAGAGAATAAGGTGTAAGAAGATTGAAAAGGGAGACAGCTGGGTAGCTCAGTGGATTGAGAGCCAACCCTAGAGACCAAAGGTCCTAGGTTCAAATATGGCCTCACCTCAGACACTTCCTAGCAGTGTGACCCTGGGCTAGTCACTTGACCCCCATTGCCTAGCCCTTACTGCTCTTCTGCCTTAGAATCAATACACAGTATTGATTCCAAGATGGAAGGTAAGGGTTTAATTAAAAAAAAAGAAGAAGAAGACTGAAAGGTAAAAGAAGGCTAGGTTCTGAAGGACTATAGCCTATCATCTCTCTGCCCAGATCAGTGGGAAGCATGGACCATTATCAGCCATCTGGAATAGAGTGTTGGTCACTGTGTTGATCATAGTTGTTGAATTTTATTCTTTTTCTTCACAATGTCATAGTCATTATATGAATTGCTCTGGTTCTGCTTACTTCATTGTATCAGCTTCAAACCAGTTCTCCCAGATTTTTCTATCAATTTCCCCTCAATTCTAATCAAACTGGCTTGTTTCCTATACACAGAATTCCATTTTTCATTTTCTTACTTTTTGCACAAACAATACTTTCCCCTCCCATCTTGAACCTCCCAAATCTGGAATGTGCTCCCCACTTTCTCAGGAATCTGAAGTTTTCTTGGAAGCACATCTCAAAGGCCACCTTATACATGAAGTCTTTCTCTTATTCCCCTAGTTATTACCATTCTCTCCCTTTTGAAATTGCTGTGTATTACTTTATATTTATTCACTTGTATGTTTATTTTACCTGCCCCCCTTTCCCCTAATAGAGGTAAGAATAGAAGGCAGAGGTAGTTTCCTTCTTGTACTAGTACCTCTAGTATGTGGCACAGTGTATTAAGTTCATAAATGTTGAATTCATTGTTACATTGAGCTGTGCTGTGGGGAAGTGAAAACTTGTCTTTCAATCTTTGCGATACAATCTCCCCCTTTTTTTTGTTTTTGTTTTTGTGTGTGTATATTCCTTTTATGTTGACCAGCTGGGAGGTTGGGATTAGACCTAATTTTCTAGTGAAAAACTTAACTTCAAAATGTTTCCCTTCACAGCACAAGTTACAAAAGTTCCCTGCCACAGACTTGGGGCTTATGCAGAATTGTTTAGGAAAAGCAGAGAAAGTACAAATCCTAGAAACCTGTTTCTCACTAAACTGGCTTCATAAACCTATCCAGAGTCATTTTTTACAATCATACTGAAAAGTAAAGAACCAAAACAGGTATTAATCTATTGCACTACTTACTGGCCCACTCTTTAGATCTCACTTCTGCTTGCATTTAGGTGCAGGGATATATCCCAGGAGAGCAAGAAGTAGCAGGTGAGGGGGTTAAATAAGCTTCTTAAAATGGTTTCCATTCTCCAATGGCCCTGTTTTGAAAACCTGGGATTAGTCACTAGAAATACTGTTTATTCCATTATTAAAACGAACTGGGTGGATAATTCTTTTTCTCCCCCATTGACTGGATGTTTTTAGGAAGTGAACTGCACCCATGTGACTATAAGTCTTGCTATTAAGTGTGAACTTTGCATTCAGTTGTAATTGCAAACAAAATATGGCTTACTAGTAAAGAACGCTGAACTTATAACAAAGTGTGCCTTTTATTTGTGTAAGAATGTGGATCTTAACCAAACATGTCCGCATGGTTCCAATTAAACTGGGGAATGTTTTATGTAAAACTTAAATTGATGAAAATGACCTAACGTTCTGACAAATGAACAAATGGGAGTCGAGAACTCATTGTGCATCTAGCTCGACTGGTCTGGGGAAATGTCACTTGGTCATCCATTTTTGCCCTCAAAAATGTTAAACTTGAAAAGAAAGAAGGATCACTGCAAAAGTAATTGAAATTCTTCAGAGCTTACAAATAAATAGAAAATATAGAGCTTATTCATGACTAGATGGACCTTGAAGTTGATTATTTATATTTGAAATTTCCTTTTTGAAATTTGGGGAAACTCAAGGAAAGTTTTACAAGAATTCATCTATTGCACTTATATCAACAGTTTGTTGGATGACCTGGCAAAATGTCCTGGCAGTAGATTCTTTTTCCCTCAAAGTCTGTACAGGATGAAATGGCTATCTTTTTTATTCTATGGGCATTGAGGGCTAATTCTCTCTTTTTTTCTTTTATTCTGTTGTTTCTTCAGTGTATGATACTCCCAGCACATGCAGACAGTGACATGGCATATTTGGGAATGGAGATGTGGGGGACAACAAGGGAGAGTTGTACTCCACAGAGCAAGAATAGGATAGCCCTGATAGGCTAGCAATAGTGAAAAAAAAGAAGAGAAAATTGAAGCTTCTTTTGAATAATAATGTAAAATTCTATTATTCAAACTCAGACTCCATGCTTGGGATCATAGATCTAGAGCTCTTAATCTAGATCTGAGAAGCTGCTTAATCTAATCCCCTCATTTTATAGATGAGGAGATTGAGTCCTAGAGTGTTTAACTGGTTCCCCTAAAGTCATATAGATGCTATTAGAAATGATATTGAAGTCCAAGTCATTTGATTTCAGTCAGTTCTCTTTCTAGTGTATCATGATGCCTCCCTAAGGAAAAAAACCAGATACATTTTACAGATGAGAAAACTGAGGCCCAGTGATATTAAGGGATATAGGTAGTTAGCATATTTCTCAATCTTTCCATTTTAACTGTAAAAAACAATTTTGAAAGGTGTCTGTTCTCTTGGATTTGTGGGAAATGGCAAAAAAGTTTAAGGTAGAAACCCAAAGTAGAGGCAGAGATTATCTGTTTTCTTGACTCTTACACTAATCTGGTATAAGCCAGACTTCACTCTCTCTACCAGAGTCAGTGAAGTCCAACTTCATTGGGAAAATCTGCCTCACTTAAATCCAATTCAGGCCCAAATCAAGACATCACCCTGTGACATCATTGGTCCTCCTTAAAATGAAGGATGAATGAAAACACATGATAGGCCCCCACTTGGGCACAGGGTTGATAAACCTTGCCCCTGAGTCTTTTCTGTTCTTGGTGAACAGATCTATTTCATCCTTTCCATTGCTTGGGAAACACAAGCCAAAAGGAAGCTTTAGGGATGCTCGTCTTCCTAGCGTTGCCCATAGCCCAGTACCAGCTAGACCACAGGTCCAGACTTGGCATAGGCCCAGCCAGCAGCTTTCTCCAAATCCTGTTAATACCATAAAATGTTTTTCTTCTCACAACACTGGGGTCTAATCAATTTGCATCATGAAGTGGCCACTCAACACTTTTGCAAACTGTAAAATTATTTTTTTGCACACTGCTATAACTCTGCTGTCTTTTGGTCACTCTCAACCTGGAATTAGAAACCTTTTCCCAACACCCGTATAGAAACAGATCAGTTTCTCAAATGTCAGTTCAAATTCACCTGAAAAATCTCAAGTCAGGCTAAATTACAAAATTCATCTTTATTTGGACCCCAAGATTTCACATGTCTACTCAGGGGGCCTATTTTAAAATTTAACTCCATAAGGAGGAGGAAGCTGAGCTTTCCTTGGATTAACCTTTATTTCAAATAGCCAACTTCATATATTCTGTCAGGCTGTTGAGATGATTGGTGGGGTGGCCATATCACTGGATCAAGAAAGCACCTGTTGAACCCTAGGTTTAGGAGAGGAGCAAATAAGTCTATAGGCTGATGGAATCTGCCTGAATCCTTGGGTACGCTGAAGACAGGAGAGAGGATCATTTTTACCTTAGGTCTAAACTTCTAGGTGGTAGTCTGGAAGACAATTAGTAAACACTTCATTTTTAGGGTTTTCCTCCTGGCTGGTTCTCTAGGTCTGGATGAAATCAGGTCTTCTAGGAGCCCTGTGAACAAATCAGAATTTCTAAGGGAGCCCTGAAGATGGCACCCTTGGCAGATATATGCAGATTAGGTCCTAACCAAAAATGAATAAGTAAACATGTTGACTGTAAACATAATCCCTCTTGATCAAATTGGCCCCTTTGAAGGCTCTACTTTATATGCCAAAGCAACTGTGCTGTTTTACAAATCCAAGGTGGAACACCTTGCCCTAACCTGTTTCTCATGGAGATGAACCTGCCTAATGTCCTATTTTCTCAAGTCACTGACTTCTCCCAAATGAAGGTCAATTAAATAATAAAATCATTCATAGTGGTAGCTTATGGTGTGTAAGTAGGAATTCTCATTCTCCATAAGTAAAAGCCAATAGGGTATTTTGGGAGGGAATGCCAAGAAAAGCCAAGAAGTCACCTCGTATAAAATTCTCCAAAATCTTTTGGCTAGATTGCCCAGTGGATAGGGTGCCAGACATGGTGACAGGAAGACTTTTACTTCTTGGATTCAAATTTGGCTTCATATACTTACTAGCCATATGATGGGAAAGCCATTTAATCCTGTTTGTCTCAGCGCTCTCATTTGTAAGAATGAACTGGAGAAGGAAAAGGCAAACCACTTTCTTTGCCAAGAAAACCCAAAATAGGGTAAAAAGAGTCCACTATGACTAAAACAACTGAACACAGAACCCTGCTTCTCACCCATCTGCATAATTTTCTTATCTTATTAATTTTAAAAAATGTGACGTTATTCAAAATATGAGATTATTTTGGCAAGACTTCATTTTAGTCTATCCTGGCTCTTAGTAATAATAATTGCTTTGGTTTTGAAGTACTCACTAGTCATCTGCTTAATAATAATGTTTTATCGTTTTGATGGGATTCTATGCAAGGATTTTGTGATGATTAAATGCGGTAATGGATATAAAGGACTTGTTAAATCTTAAAATGCTGTATAAATTTCAGTTATTATTATTATTAGCCTATAGTCTATAGATCTTCTGTTGTGTGATTGACTTTGATCCCTCAGCTTTTTGCATTCATGCTGAACTCAAGCAATATTCAGAGCAACAAAGGATTATGCTAGATAATGTTTAACAACCAGACTCTTCCTGGAAAAGAAAATGTACCCACATTTTAAAGTTTAATCTTTTATGATTAACACTTTCCTAAGTCTAGACAATTAACAAAGCAAGAAATCATGCTCTGATTTTTAGCAATTGCTAATTTCTCAGGTATAAAGGCTCACACTGAAAATTTAACATGCAGCCTGCTTGCCTCAATTTCCTCACTATAAAATGAAGATGAGAGTATCACTTTCCTCCTAGAGTAATTGTAAAGATCAAATGAAATAATATTTGCAAAGCACTCAGCATGATTCCTAGCACCTTAAGGTTTTTTATAAAAAGATTAGATCTTATTATTACCCTTTTTTGCCCTTTGCATTTTTTCAAAACCTTTTTTCCCCCTTTCTGATGGTATTCATACAGGTGAGAGGGTCATGAAATCAATAGCTTTAGATCTGGAAGGGACATAGAGATCTCTCAGACCATTTCCCACCCCCATTTTCATTTTACAGACAAGTAATCAGATACTGAGAGAAGTTTAGTGACTTTTCTAACGTCACATAGGCAATTAGTAGCAGTTAGGATTTGAATCCAGGCCACTGGACTCTACTTGTTTTGTATTCATACTCACCCTTCATTTTTTCTCCCATATTTTGTCTTAGATCCAAACATTCAATAATCCACCAGTCAGCACTGCTTCTGACATATACTGGCTGCAAGATCCTAGGAAAATTACTTAATCTCTCAGTGCCCAAATATGAGACTATAAATTGCAGGGGAAGTGCTGATCTGTATTGGTAGAGGGAGTTTCCACAGCTAGAAGTTCTATATATCAATTAAATCATAGTTTCAGAGGAACTTGGGTAGGGATGGAGTAGGTGGATCTCAAAGATTTCCTGTAGAAGGCAATGTTTGAGCTGACCTTTGAAAGAAGCTAAGCCATTTATTGCACCAGTCTTGTAGGTGATGGATTTTCTCTATTTCAGTTGTCTGTATTTGCATATGATGAAAATGCCAAAGGCGTTATGAAAACTAAAAACTCTCAGCTTTCATTTCCTTCTGTATAGCTGACAGAGAAGCTCTTTCCCTTAGAATTTTAACTTTGTCACTGTAGTCTTGTCCTTTTTTCTTGTGCAATGTTTCTTCTCTACAAGAAGTGATAATTAGTAAAAGGATCTCCTACTAAACCTGCTATATAGAGTCCAAGAACTACTTAGCTACCACATGAGACATCTCTGTTTATGAATTATGTGCCCCCAAACGTCCATGATTTCACTAGCGTGGGTACTAGCCCTACCAATGCAGGGCAATGAACCTCCTTGTCCAAGTAATAATAATTTTTTATAGTATTTTAAGTTATTTTTAAGTGCTTTATATTTACTATCTCATTTCATTCTCACAACAGCCATAGGGGTTACTATTATTTCATTATATTCAGGACTTTAGAACTCACTTTTTAAAAACCCCATTTAGCAATAGGCCTGGAAAGCGACCAGTAGATGATGAGTGAATCATTTTTGTATTGTTACCTATTAGTCTGTATACTGTACATCCTAATAGATTTCTATTGCTTTTTTTTTCCTATGGCAAATCAAGCAAATAAAAAATATTTAAATAAAAAACAAAACAAACATTTCTTGCCAGATTAAGTGATTTGTCCAAAGCTGAGTGTCTGAGCAAGATTCAAATGCAGATCTTGACTCAGTGTCTAGCATTCTATCCTCCAAGGTATTTAGCTGCCCCTAACTTTTTTTTAACCCTTACCTTTTGTCTTAGTATCAATTATAAGAGAGGAGTGACAAGGACTAGGCAATTGGGGTGGGCGGGTTGGGAGGGGAGAGTTGCCCAGGACACAGCTGGGGAGTGTCTGAGGTGAGATTTGAACTTAAGTCCTCCCTACTCCAGGTCTGGTGCTACCTACCTGCTCCATGCCCTTAACTTTTTTTTTTTTTTTAAACTCTTACCTTCCATCTTGGAGTCAATACTATGTATTGGCTCCAAGGCAGAAGAGTGGTAAGGGTAGGCAATGGGGGTCAAGTGACTTGCCCAGGGTCACACTGCTGGAAAGTGTCTGAGGCCAGATTTGAACCTAGGACCTCCCATCTCTAGGCCTGACTCTCAATCCACTGAGCTACCCAGCTGCTCTCTGCCCCTAACTTTTTAATGGGATACTATGGCCAATATGATACTAATACTAATATCAGTACCAGTATTAATACTAATAACAAGAATTTGTAAGAGAGCTTTAAGGTCTGCAAAATGCTTTACAAATATTATCTTATTTTATCCTTAGAACAATACTGGATGGTAGATACTATTATTACCTCCATTTTATGATAAGGAAGTTGAGGCAGACATAGGTTAAGTATATATAGGTTATATATATTATATATAATACTTTATATATACACTAGATATATTTTATATATATACTATATATAATACTTTATATATGCTATACATAATACTTTGTATATATTGTATATAATACTTTATATGTAATATATAATACTTTATACTATATATAGTACTAATGTAAATTTTAAAATTAATATCCAATATCTCCAAGTATAATATTTATAAAGTTTATTATGAAAACCAGAGGGAGCTCACCCAAGCCACTCACGTGGAAGAGAGAGCGAGAGGGAGGAGAAACCAAAAATGTATACAGACAACGTAACAACACAAAAATAAATGAAAGGGAAAGGAATTGTGGGAAACATAGTCCTGGGGTACAACATTCTAATTAAATACACTATATATAATATATAATGCTATATATATATAATATAATACACATGTATATGTACATATGCATACCTATCTATATAAATGTATATAAAATATACTTACATATAGGTGTACAAATGTATACACATGCATATAGTACACACATATACATAATCATGTTATTTATGATATTTTATGTATTCGCATACTCTCTCTCTCTCTCACACACACACATTCCCTCCTTACCCTCCTGCCCTAAGAAAACTTTTGTTGAAATAAAGTCTCAGTTTAACTTGAATGAAAGATACATAGTTTTGTCACTGGGTGGGTCTGTACTTAAAGCTTTTACCATTTGATAACATCTGCTGGAGCTTGGGCTCTGCTGGTAGAGCTTGTGAGATCCTAGGATTATCCACCTCTAGTGCATCATGAGGCATAGTGGTAAGGATGACAAGGGGTAATTGCTTCATCTTTTCCCTCTTCATCCTATCTCAGTAGATAGATGGAAATGACCCATACTCCTTTTGGTTGGGCATTGAGTTCCTGGTCAGTGGACATTCCAAATTTAGATGTAGACTTCTCCTAGGCACCCTGGGGAAGTCCTTGTTTCTATTGTCTCTCCTTACTCATCACCTTCAGGGTGTCTGGCATTTATTTCCTAGTGTGTGATGGAACTCATTCAAAACCAAAAGACTTATGAAGAGGAAGGAATTAGGAAAGACTCTTTGTAGAAGGTGACAGTTGAGGTTGAATTTTGAAGGAAAAGAGGCATTCAGGAGGGTAGGATTATAGATGAGTTTAGCGTCATCTTTTTAGTGCACATTATAACCTCAACTACCCAGAATAACAAAAAACAAAATGGCATAATTGAGAGGGATAATATTCCCTTAGCTAGACACACACACACACACACACACACACACACACACACACACAGAAAGATCATGACAACCTTTTAAAAGTCTCTTCTTGGATAAAGTGGTAAGAAGAAATTCTTTTCAAATAATTTCAAGATTCATTTATAAAGGATCTGGGAGTAAATGGACCGAAGTATACTTAAGTATTTTCAAATAGGATTAAAAACACTCTTTAAAAGATAAAGGATCACAAATAATTTGAAGGATAATTATTACTCTTGGGTGGCCTAATATAAATAAGTTTGCAAATTTCTTGTTATATCAAAGAAACTAACAAGAGGCCACTATATACATATATAGGTAGACCAAATAATTATGAAATTCATTTTGGACTAAGAGTAAAAGGAATAGATGCAAGGGAACTCACATAAAAAAGGAAGGAAAGAGGAACAGCATTTCCAGATCTTAAACTACATCATCATCATCATCATCATTATCATCATCATCATCATCATCTTCTTCTTCATCGTCATCATCATATTAGAATAACAATATAATGTGGTAAAATAACTTAGTCAAGGGCAGGTAGGTGGCAGAGTGCTTGACCTGGAGTCAAGAAGACATTTTTCTGCATTCAATTATGACCCCAGACACTTACTAGCTGTGTGACCCAGGGTAAATCATTTAACTCTTTTTGCTTCAGTTTCCTCATCTATAAAATGAGCTGGATAAGGAAATGATAAATAACTCTAATATCTTTGTCAAGAAAATCCCAAATGGGGTCACAAAGAGTGTGATGAGACTGAAAAACAACTGAACAACAATGATAAATAATTTATCCAGGATTATACAGCTGAGAAGTAGCTGAACTCAGGATTTCCTTGCTTCAAATACACCAGTCTGCCTACTATATCACCTACCATCCTCAAGACAACTCCTATCTTCAAGGAACTTGCATCTGAATGAGACAACATATAAATAAATAGGTACACATCAGATATGTAAGTAATTCTAGAGGGGAGGGCTCTGGCAGCTGGGAGAATCAAAAAAGGACTCTTGGTGAAGATGGCATTTTAGTTGAGTTTTTGAAGAAAGCAAGGTATTCTAAAGAGGTGATGGGCAAGGTAGGAGAACATTCTAGGAATGAGGAACCTCTAATCCAGTGGTTCCCAAACTTTTTTGGCCTACTGCCCCCTTTCCAGAAAAAAAATATTACTTAGCCCCTGAAAATTAATTGTTTTAAATTTTAATAGCATTTAATAGGAAAGATAAATGCACCTGTGGCCATCACTGCCTCCCTGGATAGCTGCAGCACCCACCAGGGGGTGGTAGCGCCCACTTTGGGAATCACTGCAAATACAAAGCACAGAGAGAGATGAGCTATCATTTGGAGATAACTAGCACCTGGCATAGTACCCTGCACATAGAAAGCATTTGATAAATGTTGATCAAGTGAATCTTTTCATTCAATACATATAATTAACTTCAGAATTTTGCTCATTGCTTAGTATTTGTATGACACATAAAATGTATGTTATCTATTTTTATGTATTCATATATATAAAATGGATAATGAGAAGGTATTTTCCTTTAATCAGATATTAGTAGGAATACACTAAGGTAGGAAAAGAAATTCATTTGCTAATGAATATGGAGGAAAAATTAGATTTTGAAATGAAGGAGGAGAAAAATTTTGGTATAAGAAGTGAGTGGGAGAGAGTTTCTGAAATTTCACTAGAAGCCCAGTGTGGACCTCAAGAGAGAAACTTTGAAAACGACTTTTGCTTGTGGTGGCTACTTTCACTCAGGTATAACAAAGAACATTTTGTTAATAGAGCTATTTATTTCTAATAGCTTTCATAGTGTGAGTAAGGCTCTGGGGGTAAGAATATGCTTTCCTTCTCCTTTCCACCCTGAAAGCTCCTTATAATTTCACTATGCCAGTTTATATTTCTCTCGCTTTTCCAAGACCAAGGCTTAACTAAATTCTCAAAGCAGGACTCAATAAAGGTACGAGTTGCTAGAAATATTTAGCCACTTGGTCTTGTGACCACAACAAATCATTCACTCAAACAGAACACGAAGGGCTTTTATTTTCTGTTATAGGAAATACAATCCGGGCAAGATGGAGAATGTTCCCTAATGGGTGATGTTGGTGGGTCAATCTAAAGTTAATTCATGCTTTCTTTGAGCTTTTACCTTATTGTCCCCACATTCTCTTCTTGAAGGAACTATGTTAATATAAGCATCTAAGTTTCTATTTTTAGGCTATATGCTTGTAAACAAACAAAAGTTTGTTTTCCTCTATCTTTTGGGGGAAGTTTTAGTTCTTCAAAATTTCAAGACTTTGTAAAGAAGACTGACTGGTGCCAAATAATAAGCCATGATTTAGAGCTGGTTAAACCCTCAGGACATATTTTTCTACTTTCCCAGAAGTTTGATAACTAAGGACTATAAACCTAGAATGCTTTGTATTAATCCCTGTAGGGTGTCACTGTTCACCACTCAGCTCTTGCAGAATTTTATAGAGAGCAGCACAGTTTTGTTCTTGACTTAAAAAAAAAGTAATTTCTTTTCCCCTTGAAATATTGGTATATGTTATAATCTAAAGGTTTGTGGACTATATCTAGAAGGAAATTGTATACTCTGTGAAAATACCATGTTTTCTTTTTTGAAGATTAAAATGATATTATTTTATTCTTAGGTGTAAATAACTCACCTGGAAGAAAACAGTTGCCTTTCTTTGCTCCCTTCTCTCACATGTATTGGGCTGAGAGAAGAACAAAAAATTCACATTCATAATATTTTATGTGTTCCAGCTCTTAAAATAATTGAAAAATTACTGAACTTTTAGTATATTCAACTATATTGCATATTATTATGAAAATAGCACTTTCAGTGATACAGTAACTTATGTATTCGTAGTTCTCATTTTACAGAGTCAAGATGAAGTAATTTTGTCCTAAGGATCATTTAGATCCTTATTTATATTTGTTCTTACCTGGTCACTCAAATACATTGTCCATACCACTATGTCTACACAAATCAGATACATCTTCTATGAAAATCCTTCCCATTCTCATCATAATTCTTATTTTTCACTTTTAAAATATACTTTTGTTTTTATTTTCTGTTGTTGTTATTCAGGTGTGTCCAACTCGTTGTGACCCCATAGAATTTTTAGAATCTTTAGCTGATATTTTTCACTGCTATAAGGGGATCATGCTCCATGAAGGTACGTACCTTGGGTAAATATCACTCTGTTCCTGATGTAGCTGCTTCTTCCACGGTTGACCCTTACTTCAATGGACACTGCTATGACCACCACTTGTGTCCTCCTACATCGGCACAATTGAGGCAGCCAATGTTTGGGATATCTATAATTCCCTTTATTAAGACCATGAGAAATGACTTCTAAATGGAAAAGCAAGGAAATGCAAGATTAAAAAAAAATTTTTTTTTTAAATTGTGGTTCCTTGTTCCAGTAGCAGGACCTCTCATCTCTCTTGTTCAAGTCTAAATCCTACACAACTTTCAAGCCTGTTTCATGATATATTTTCTCTACTCTACAGTAGCTGGAACCAAAAGAGAAAAAATGGTTAAGAGGAACTGCCTCTACTTTACTTCTGTATCTTGTGTGTTGTTTTTTTTGTTGTTGTTAAAAGAATACATTTACCAGATTTAATATTAATTCTCATAAACATTTCTGGCTGATCTTGTCCTTATTTTCCTGGCATTCTTTGGATTTTGACCTGAGGGCACAATGGGAGCCATGGTAAAGAGAGTAACTTTGTTTGTTTTTGTTTTTAACTGAGGGCTGGAAGCTTAATCCTCCTAGTTATTGAAGGTTTTTTTTGTGTGGCTATCTGTTAGGTGAGAGCTTACGAGTAATTGGATGTAACACATATAGGAATTTTCAAGTTAAAAAGACTTTAGAGATAATGTAGTCTAACTTGCGTTTTTAAATATACAAATGAGAACATTGAGACCAAGATGTTAAATCTGCTCAAAGTCACATAGCTAGTTAGTGATAGACCTGCCAAAAGGCCTCTTGGCTCTTTTTCCTGTGTTCTTTTTTTCTTAACTGTTATTTGGAACAGGGGTATTCAGTCCCCTTTCCATAAACAGTAATCATATCTATCAATTAAGATATCACACGAAGCCTTATTGTGGGCATTTTCCATTAAAGTAAAAACCCCAATCTGGATTATCTTGGTTAACTGAAACAATCTGGAAATAGGGTGTTTTAATTAGAAGAATTTTCTGTTTAAGTGAGGTTTTGTCTATTCATATCTATGTCTGTGAAAACATCACTGGTAAAACAATTGAGTAGCAATTTTACCAAAATCCACAAGATGGCACAGTATTAACTAAACATTATTCATTGCAGGGATTTTCAGAAAGAGCAGGATCCTTCAACTTCACTTTCCCATAGCAGAAAATTGATTTTTTTGTTTGTTCATTCATTGGCATTTGAAATGAATAAAAATATTTTGTTAATTGTGTTTATAAAGCATGATTTTTTTGGCTACTTAAAAAATAACTCTAGATATTTTTATTTTGTTTGGTTATTTTTACTTTAAAGAGTTATATTTCAAATACAATGAGAAACAAGTTGGTTATGAACCTGAGAAAACTTTTGCAAAAACTGGGCTTTTGGCCCTGATAAAATACGAAATGTTCAGTTTTATGTCACTTTGTAGGGACAAATAACTTAAACTGTATTCCAAGTCTTTTAAAGTAACCACTAGAAAGATATTTTCTTTTCTCTGTGGGATTTTTAAGGTGGCTTTTGAAAGTAGCACATGAAGACTTTGAAACTTTTGGGTTGATTTTCAGCTCTTGTTATTGAAAAGGTACTAATGACTTGGGAACTCCTTTACTAAGATTCTCTATAAACCAGTGATGGAGTAGCGGAAGGAAAAGATCATTGTGAAGTAGAGAGAATATTTTTTTGTTGAACTTGAAAGGTGTATTAGATTTGAATTGTCGTTGAAGAGAAAAGAGAGCACTATAGTCAGAAAAGCCAGCATGGGTAAAAGTAAAAAGATTCGAACAAATAGACTGTGTGCTCAAGAGAGTTAGAAGACCAGCTTAACTATTGCAGAGCAGAGAAAGCAGAGGAAATAAAGTGAATTATATAAAGATGAATTGGGCAGCTAGGTGGCACAGTGGATAGGGTATTGGGCCTGGAGTCAGAAAAGCCTGAGTTTAAATCCAGCTTTAGATACTTAGTTGCTGTATGACCTTAAGAAAGTCACTTAATCTCATTTGCCTCAGTTTCCTCATCTGTAAAATAAGCTGGAGAAGAAAATGGCAAACTACTCCAGTATCTTTACCAAGAAAAGTCATAAAGGGGTCATGGAGAATCAGGTATGACTGAAAAGCAATTAAACAACAAAGGATGAATTTGTATGAGACACTGAATGCCATGCTGAAATGGGAAATTCATTTTAAGGACACACATTAGCAGGACAATTATATAATGAAACTGCTGTTAGGGAAAGTTAGCAACACTGATGAATAAAAACAGTGAGTAACTAGAATTGGGTCATATGCTAGGTTAGGAGATCATTTCAGCACCCCAAGTATGAAATGATGAAGACTTAGACTCTCTAGTATAATTCTGAAAGATTTTATTGATCAGAAGAATTCAAGATTAATCATGCAAGCATCAGCAGGCTTTAGTGACCTACTGTATAACTTTGAGGTTACAAGCTGAGAAAAATGGGATAAATGGGGAGAACAAGAAGAATTGATAAAGTTTGGGAAGTTGAGGATGGTGTAGAGTTAGGGTAGTAGATGATAAGTGTAATTTTAGAAAGGGTCTATAGGCATCTGGAGACATATTTCAGGTAAGAAGTAGGTTTAAGGATCAACTTTGAAGACATACTAGTTAAGGTTCTGAAGCTGAATAAATTATCTGATGGAGTTAATATTAAGGTAAATGAGCAGTAATTCTCAGGGGTGTCTATATTTATGTGATGGAAAGAAGGAAAATAGCCCTAAAAGGGGAAATACATTGGTCAGCAAGATGATAGAGACGATCACTGATCAATGGTGTGAAATACAACAGAGAAGTAGAGGAAGATGAACTCTGAAATCATATTTAAAAAAAAAACCCTTACCTTCCATCTTAGAATCAATAACATGTATTGGTTCTAAGGCAGAAGAGTGGTAAGGGCTAGGCAATGGGGATCAAGTGACTTGCCCAGGGTCACACAGCTAGGAAATGTCTAAGGTCAGATTTGAACTCAGAACTTACCCTCTCTAAGATTGGCATTCAATCCTCAGCTGTCTCCTGAAATGAGATTTAGAAAGATGAACTAAGCCTGGAATAGAAGTCATATTGCCAAAGACTTAGAGCACAGTGGGTGGCGAGGAAGTGGAAGCATAGTAAGCACAGATCATTTTCAGTGGAATTTATAGCATTTAAAGCAGGGAAAGACCTTAGGGATCATCTAACTTCTTTTTCAAGTCTCACATTTTATGGATGAGAAAGGGGATGGAGGACAAAGTGAAATGACTAGCCTAAAGCAACACAGCTGAGATTCAAATCCAAGTCTTCTGATTCCAATGAGTTGATTTACTAAAATTTCAACATATTTCTTTGAAATTTTAGCTGGTTTTTATTTTAATGGGAATACTGTCTTATTAAAAGGACCTTATAACTGTGGCAAATTAGCTCTTCTCTATTAGCTTCCTAAACCAATTCAGGAATGACACACCAGGCTTAGTAGTGTGTTCCAAAAGCATCATTATTTATTTACTTTCTGGTTGCAATTCAAGGTGCTGATTTTGTTTATTTTTACTTTGGAATTAAATTTTACTTTTTTTCATCAAATGAGAATTTATTTTCTCTACCTCCCACTTTCCCTTCCCTCATGTGAAAAGAAAAGGAAAAATAAGAAAAACCTCAAGGTGTTGATTTTAGCTTACAGTATGTCTCTGCATTGACCTAAAAACAAAGTTATCTTTTGTATTTCATTCAGCTGAAAAACACTATTCAACTCTTAAACTACAATTGTACTTTATATGACAGCTGCAGTAAATTTTGTTTCAGAGTCAAGGTCAGCAACTGATTCCCATGGGCTTTTCTACATGCTCTAGGGCAGAATTATTACAGAACAGTTTGGATACTTTCAGTTGAACAACTCTGCTGTGGTCGGTCTATTCATTCAATGGCATCATTGGCAAGGACTCAGAAATATCAATTGCTCCAATCATCTCACTATGTAGATGGGCCATGGCTGTTTGGTTCATTTGAAAGTTCCAGGTTTTGTCTGGAATAGTACAGGAACTGCTTTGCCACTGAGAATCATGAAGCCACAACTCTTGTCTTTGTTTGGGTCCCCAAGAATGGAAAGAATCTAGAGTGCTAGGCTCTAGTCCCAGGTTTTCTGTGTTTGAGCTTTCTCATCTGAAATAATAGTAAAACTTATCTATGATCGTAGCAGTGTCGTAAAAAGACAATAACATGGCATTTCAATTCAATTCAAGAATTACTTGTTAGGCACCTAGGATATACCTGGAACTTGTGACACATTCAAAATACTGTTGTTATTATCATTGTCATAATAATGGGGGAAACTAAACCAAATATCTAGAAAATGTAGGTAACTCCTTTTCCCTTACTTACATGCTTTTGCCATGGGATTTTTCAGTTTTCTAGACCAGTGATGGGCAAACTTTTTAAAGAGGGGGCCAAAGGAAAAGCTCATCTGTCAGTCTGTTTCTAAAGCAATTCTTTCAAGGTTTCATTGTATTGTATCCTACTCATTGCATTTGTCAGATTAGGAATAATGTCACGTAGCCGGATAGAACATTTCAAGGGGACTGCATCTGGCCCGCGGGCCATAGTTTGCCCATCACTGTTCTAGACAGTTTATAAGAAAACGTTTTTAAGATTTCATTTACAAAGATGTTTTCCAATTCTTTATTTAACAAATAAGACAGAGCTTTATCTACCTTAATACTTTAATCTATTTCCAGAGATTTCTAATTTATTCTCAAAGAAGAGATGAGAGAAAGCATGCCACAGGTATCTTTCTTTGGGACTATTTATAATGGAAGGCAGGATAGTGCAATGGGTAGGATAGCTAGCTCCACTTAGAGATCAGAAAGACTTGGGATCATGTGTGCACGCACATGCACACACACACACACACACACACACACACATACAACCTGTATGATTCTAGTTAAATTATTTAACTTTTCAGTGGCTCAGAGAAGACTCTGACTTTACATTGGTGTTGATCTACCCTGATAGGAAGTTTCTCTTTGGCAGGTCCCTATACTGATGAAATATAGATCTTATCCTATATGTATATTTTCCCAATTTCAAGAGAAAAAAATTTACTAGATTACTTGCTATCTATGAGACCCTGGGCTGGGTACTAGCAGTTCTGAAAGCAGTCTCTAAATTCCCAGAGGACAGGTGCCTAGAAATCAGACATACACGTGTATTTGTCCTTGTCCTCTGCCATTTCTTTTGTGTAGCAAGCAAGGATGATTATCTAGCTTCTTTTCCCCAAAAGTCACAAGACCAAGTAGAAAAAGATGCCATCAAACTAGAGTACTGTGAAACAAAGTTTTTCTGTCCATTTCCGGAGCTGGATGTTCTTAAGGACAATAACTCAAAAGTTATAGTAACAAAATTTATAAAGTTATACTTTCATAGAAAATGAGGAACCATTGAAGATTTTTGAATAGAGGCATGAATCAATTTGGACAGTTCATTCCAAAGAGGTATTAGGAGTCTATTCCAGTAGTTTACATGAGAAAAGGTGAGGGCTTGAACTAAGTGATCCATATAGGAATACCTGGAAGTGGGTGTGTGAATGAGATATTATGGAGGGGATTAATATAACTTGTCAGCTGGTTGGATGTAGATTTTGGGGAAGGGAAGAGATAAAAAATGACTTTAAGGTGTTGAGCTTGAATGACAGAGAAGATGATAGAAATAGCAACAGAAATATAGATGTTAGGAAGAAAGTGAGTTTTACTATGAATGTATGTTACATAAAAAAGAATTATCATTTAGGACATCTGGGTTAGGAGACTTTCTGAAATCTGTACTGTGTCTGTGAGGAGTACAATCCATTTTGACTTTCAATACCTGTAGTTATATAATCATTGCATTATTTAAAATTTTAATACTTATGAGTATGTAGAATACTTGGAAAAAGATCTTAAAGATTTTCTATTCCAATTTAATTTCTCTGCAGCTCCATCTTATATATAACATATGCTCACATTTACATAGCCCATTATTATGTTCTTGCTAATTGCTCTCATCATAGCAACCCTATGAATGCAAGAATTAATATCCTAATTTTACAAATGATAAACATGCATCTCATAGAGGGGAAGCGGTTATCCAAATTTAGATAGTGGCAGAGGTGAGTCTAGAACTCAATTCGATTGCCTCTCAGAACTGGATCTTGCCTCTCAATGCTAGGTTGTGTCTTTCTACTTATTCACACACTTTTCCCCAGTTTAGTCACCTGAATACCTCTTATGGTCTTTTTCTTTTTTTGCTGCACCATTCAGCATTAATAAAAGCTAACTAAATGGTCTTTGGTTAGCCTTTAGAAAAGATGGTATATTTGAACCTTTGACTTTTAATCAACTCTGTTATCTATCTGTGGTAATGAGGAGACAGGGATACAGCAGGTTAATAAAACATTTCCATAACTCAAAACCTTAAAAATTTACTAGTTCTCCAACCTTTAAAAAATGGCTGTCATTAGGAAGTAGTAAAGTGAACTTAGCTGCATTTCTCTTTCTACCCCTGCTCTTGCTTCTATAGGTAGTACTAAATGAATAATGAAGTGGTGATGGTAGTGGGGAAATAGGATAATTACCCAGCCTACAGATTATCAGACTCTTTCTTTTCCCTAAGTGTTTTCACTCTTCTCCTTTTCCTCTCAAGAAAACATTAGATAAATTGACTAAAAGAATTTAGAATTTCTCTGAGATCCTTAGTTATTCAATAGCCCTGACCCTTATAAATTCAACAACCATCTGTTAAGAGTTTACTAGATATATGAAAACAGTCCCTATATTCAAGAAAACTTGCATTCTCCTGGCAATAGAGTGACTAACAGGTATGCATATAAGTAAATACAGAATCACTTCATAGGTAGTCAGGGAAGGTAGAACACTAATAATTCAGGGCATTAGGAAAGGTCTAGAGGTGGCGCTGGAGCTGAACTTAGAAGAGATCTAGAGCTTCCAAGAAGTACAGATAAGGAAGGAGGACATTCCAAGTATGAGAAATAGCCTGTGGAACTAGTTTTTATTTTCAGTCTATTTAACCTTGACCTTAGTGAATCAGAATAAATGGTAATGTTTCTGTCCAAATATTACATAATGGTATGTAAGGGGAAAAAAGGATAAAAAGTAGAACAAGTTTCAGGGATTATCTTTGAAAAGCCCTCATTAGCTCAGAAATTCATAGGGATTTTACTTTTTCTGTGTGTGAAGTTGTTGTTGCTGTTGTTCAATTGTTTTCAGTGGTGTCCAATTTTTTGTGACCCCATTTGGAATTTTCTTGGTGAAGATACTGAAGTGGTTTGCCATTTCCTTCTTCAGCTCCTTTTACAGATGAGGGAACCGAAGCAAACCAGGGTCACAAAGCTAGAAAGTTTCAGGTAGATTTGAACTCAAGATAAGTCTTCTTTACTCCAGACCAGGTTCTCTATTCACTGTGCCACCTGACTGCCCAATGTGAAATATTTAAGATTGTTAAATGTGATAATTTTGAAATGTTAAAACTGATGTTACTAATCCAAAAGAGGAATAGGAATCGGGTCCCTAATCAATTTTGGGATGGATTCTCTTGGACAAAGCATCGCTTTGAGTCTTAGTTACATAATCAGAGTATTGCAGAGGTTAGACTAAGTTGTACATAAGGTCCTTTCCAGCTCTGTCATTTTATTATTCATAGATCACAGTCACATATTTATAGCTAGAAGAGAGGGAACTTAGAGGGACTTGGCTAGTAGGAAGTCTTAATAAATACTTGCTGGCTGATTGAGCTCATCTAATAAACATACAAGTCTTCATCAGGCCCATAAAGAATAACTTTGAAGCTTGTAGGATCTCCCAAAGCTTGTAACCTGCTTTAAGAACTAGTGTTATTAGGTGCAGCTAAGGTAACACAGTGCATAAAGTACCACACCTGGAGTTGGGAGGACCTGGGTTTAAATCTGACCTCAGGCACTTCCTTGCTGTGTGATCCTAGGGAAGCCATGTAACCAGATTTCCTAGCCTTTGCTGCTCTTCTGGTTTAGAATAGATGCTAAAACAGACTAACAGATTAAAAACAAAACAAAACAAAACAAAACAAAAAAGAACTAGAGTCATTTCAAGAGCTCAGTGAAACTTCAGAGCACAATAACACATCTGTACCTTGATGGATCTCCATCCAGTGCAATACCCTTTCATTCTTAGTAATTCTTCCAATGTCTTCATATATATCTTCCATAGAAGCTGCTGGGAGCATCTCACCCCCAATATAATGGGGGCTATCATTTAGGAAACCTCTTCACATTCCAGTAAAGTACATCACTGCCTTTATATGCCTGTACCCAGCTCCTCTTCTAGTAATATATTTCCTTGATGTTGTGTTTTAAATTATTGTTATGCACATATTCATGTTAATCTGCTGTAATCCACTTACTTAACCCAATCCTTTCAGGTTACCTGCAATTGGATGCTTTGGAGATTATGATGTACTATCATTTGCAGTCATATAATGGAAATGGCAGAATATTCATGTTAAAAATATGAGGTTTTGTGTTAGAGATTAGCTTGGGATCATTGAAAAATCTGAATAATTTATTAAATGAATTCTAGATTATACTCCTTTCTATTTGATTCTAAACTTAGTTCAAGCAATTCCTGTTGAAGATATGTATTCTGATAGATTAGCACAATGGTTTATAATTCAATTTCATGTTATAATCTGAGCAATATGTATTTTTATTCACTTATTCTGGTTGGATGAATGTTATTTTCTTTTAACAATTATTTTCTTGTTTAGTTGATATCTTATGCTATTTTATCACAGTCATTTCTGGGGGAAAAAGAGACCCACTTCCTCTTCTCACACCCAAAGCCATTGGAGTCAAACTTTTCCTTTTAATTGAGGAAAAAACTGAACAAAATCACAGTGACTTTATCTCACTATGTATACAATATTCTTCCTTGGTTGGTATTCATTCCCCTTCTGCCGCCCTTTCTGAAAGATTTCATTGTCTATTTTTGAGGACTTTTAGAGGCTTTTAGGTTCCTTAGTTTGGCTTTATTTTATTAGTCTTTTCACTTGCATTATTGTAGTCATTGTATGTAATATTCCTTGTTTTGTTTCTATATCACTTCATACAAGTTCTTCCTTGCTTTGAGGGGGTCTTGATATAATCCACACAATATCATTTGCAAACAGCTTGATCTGAACACCTTAACTATCTAGGAAATATCCTCTATTATTTGGATTCTTTGGTAAATGTTTTCCATGGTGGTGGAAAACATCTTAGGGGAATTATTTATCAATGTTATCTCTGGCTGCCTCTATCAAATGATGGTATGATCTTATGTGCATGGAAGACAGTTTCTGAGGATAGTCTTTAAGGCTATGTTTTACTTGACTGAATAAAATGCCATTTTCTCGCTCTTGATAATTAGTGAAAAATAAATAGTGTATTTTGTATTCTCTATAATTCTGAGTCAAATATGTGGCTTTGAAATTGTCTGTTACAGAAAATTCTCAGCAAAAATGTATCTATTCCATTCTCATGTTCTTAATCAATGGTATCTTCCTGGGTTTCTTGGAAACTGTCCCTTTAATGATTTCTTTCTCCATAATAGTATTCCATTACATTTATATCCCACAATTTATTCAGCTATTCCCCAGTGAAGAGCACCCCCTTAGTTTCTAGTTCTCTGCCACATAAAAAAAAACTCCTATGAATATTTTTGAATATATAGAGCCTTTTCCTCTTTCTTTAATTTCTCTTGGGTACAGTTTAGTGACTTTTGTGGCAAAATTCCAAATTGCTTTTCAGAATGGCTGGACAAATTCTTGGTTCCAGCAACTGTGCATTGGTATGCCTGCTTTCTCTCAACCCTTCTAACAGTTACTGTTTTTTTTTTTTTGGCCAATTTTGCCTATCTAATACTTTGGAGGGTGGAACTTCAAAGTTATTTTAACTTACATTTCTCTCAAGTTATTAATTATTTGAAGCATTAAAAATATAAATATTGATAGTTTGAGTTTCTTTTTTTGAGATCTTACTATTCATATTCTTTAGCTATTTATCAACTGGGGAATTGTTCTTCTTAGAAATTTGAATCAGTTCCTTATATGTCCTATAAGACTTTTATCAGAGAAATTTTCTCCATAGATTTTTTTATCTTCTAATTTAGTTTTAGTAGATTTGTTTGTACAAAATTTTTAAATTTGATATTGTCAAAAATATTCATCTTCTGAGACCTTCTTGGTTCCCCTTATAGTCATTAACTCTTCCCTTATCTATAGATCTAAAATATTTTCTTCCTTCTTCTTAATTTGTTTACAATGTGACCTTTTACATATCTGATTAGTTATCTATATGGAGTTTGTCTTAGAGATACTCCTGTTTAGTTTTCTCAGCATTAAAAAAATCATTCCTTTCAAATAATTAATTTCAAATAAATCCTTCCCTCTGTAGCTGAGATCTTTGGGTTTATCAAATAACAGGGTTTAGATTCATTTGCTTTTGTATGTTGTGTACCTAATCTGTTCCACTGATCTATATCTTTATTTATTAATCAGTACCAAATTGTTTTGATAATTACAGTTTTATAGTATAGTTCTAAATTTGTCTGTCTTCCCTCTTTTTCATTACTTGTCATGAGATTCTTTATGTTTTGTGATACTATATGAATTTTGTCATTTTTAAAATAGTTTTATAAATAGTTCTTTGGTAGTTTGATTTGGTACTGAATAAGTAAATTAATTTGGACAACACTGTCATTTTTATTATATTGTCTTGATCTACCCATAAACAATTAAAATTTCTCCAGTTATTTTGACCTGTCTTTATTTGTGAATTTCTTTAGTGTTTTTATCTTTTCTGTAGTCAATATTTAGGAATTAAGATATTCTATTCTTATATGCTCAGCCATTTTGACCAGAACTCTTTCCTTTCTTTTTAATTTTTTTGTGAAGTGATATTGTTCATACTCAATATTTGGTAATGAGTCTGTTATATTGGAGAGCCAGGTTCTTAGACAATAAACTGACTACCTCTTTTCATGGCTTAGTAATAACACTAAAGAACTAAGGGTCTCTAGTATCATTGTTCACAAGCCCTCAATCCAGTGTGTTCCTAGATTGCCTATTAACCAGTAGCCTCAGTTAGGCTATAGGAAAGGGTCTTTACTAAGAATAGTTGGTCCAAAAAAAGAATCTCCTAAAAGTCTAAGGCATATTCTTTTCCTTTTTTAAAAATTTAAATTTATTTTTATTTTATTAAATTTTTTTCCTATGGTTACATGATTCTTGTTGTCTCCCTCCCCCCTTCCCAGAGTTGACAAGCAATTCCACTGTATTATACATATATTATCACTCAAAACCCATTTCCATATTATTCATTTTTATATTAGAGTAATAAACCAAAATTACAAATCATACAATCATATAAACAAGTGAAAAATCAAATGTTTTCCTCTGGATTTCTACTCCCACAGTACTTTCTCTAGGTGTGGATAGCGTTCTTTCTCACAAGTCTCTCAGAATTGTCCTTAATCATTGCATTGCCTTTAGTTGCAAAATTAATCACATTTGATTATCCCACAATATTTCAGTTACTGTGTATGATGTTCTCCTGGTTCTGCTTATTTCACTCTGCATCAGTTCATGGAGGTTGTTCAAGTTCTTATAGAAATCCACTGATTCATCATTCTTCATAGCATATTAGAATTCCATCACCATCATATACCACAATGTGTTCAGCCATTCTCCAGTCGAGGGACACCCCCTCATTTTCCAGTTTTTTTGTAGGCATATTCTTCTGTAAATATATAGAGTCTGTGAGGAGGGCAGGCTGAAGTTTAAAGGATAACAATCAATCATGCAAGAAGAGAACATATGTGATCAAAGGGGTAAGTCGCAGCTCCTGGTTGTAGGAATTCTTTTTTGCCCTTTGTGGAGTCCTTATGAAGCTTCCCATAGGTAGAGCTCTGTGCTAGGTTCCAAGGGTCACTGTTTTTAGAGTTTTAAACTATCTTTCTTCAATGGGTCTAGTTTGTTCTTGTTTTATCTCTAAGTTCCCTTAAAATGAAACCACTTGATCAATCAAAAAGGGTTTCTTAAGCAACTACTACACTCCAGACACTGTGCTAGGTGCTGGGGATATAAAAGCAAAATAATTCTTGTCTTCAAAGAGCTTACATTTTAAGGGGAGAGGCAACATATATAGAAAGATATTTACAAAAAAATAGTAAGTCTTGGGGAGGGGGGGAAAGTATTAGCATCTGGAGGGACCTTGAAAGACTTCGTGTAGAAGAGAATATTTGAATTGAATCTCGAAGGAAACAGGGGTTCTTGTAGGGAAAGGTGAATAGAGAGTGCATAATGAATAGTTCAACATAAAGAACAGCCAGTGAAAAGGAATGGAGATGGGAGATGGAGCACTATATCTAAGAAACAATAGGATGCTTGTGTAACAAAGACTTTGTAATGAGTAGTAATGTATAATGGGATGAAAGGTAAGAGAATTCAGCTTGTGAAGGGCTTTATGTGCTAGAGGAATTTTATTTCATCTTTGAGCTAATACAGTGGCATTGAAGTTTAGTGGCGACTAATAGGGTGATGACATCAATATACCTGCATTTGAGAAAAATTCATTTGATGGTGGAATGGAGTTTGCATTGGTTTGAGGAGAGACTAGGGGCATGGCATCCAGTGAGGAGGCTATTGGAATAATTAGGAAAGATATGATGAAGGCCAGAATCAGGGTGGTGACTACATGAATAGAGAGAAGGGGTTGCTCCATATGAGAAATATATTATGAATGTATAAATGATGCAATTTGATAATTGATTACATATGTGTGGTGTGTGAGAATGAGAACTCCAGGATGATACTGAAGCTGTAAAATTGGGTAATTGTAAGCATGGTTGCACCCTTAATAGAAAAAGGGAAATTCATAAGGGGGAAGCAATAGAGAAAAGATAATGAATCCTGGTTATGACTTGTTGAGTTGAGATGCTAATAGGATGTTCAGTTTGAAATATCTAATAGGCAATTAGCATGGCAGGGTCAAGGGAAAGGACTAGGCCAGGATCTCTTTCTGTCTCTGTCTCTGTCTCTGTCTCTCCCTTCCTGGTAATTATCTACATTGATATGATAGCTAAATTGATAGCAGATGATGAAGTCAGCAAATGAGATAATGCAGTGAGAAAAGAGAAGAGGGCCTAGAGCTGGGGTTGGCAACATATGGCTCTCGAGCCATATCTGGCTCTTTTGAGGGCCAGATATGGCTCTTTCTGCAGGAGCCATAAAGTCAATTTTTTTTCAGGCGCTGTTACAGGAGCGCACACTGTGAGCACTGTACGGCTCTCACGAAATTACATTTTAAAAAATGTGGCATTTATGGCTCTCACGGCCAAAAAGGTTGCTGACCCCTGGCCTAGAGTCTTCGAGTAACCCTACCATTAGTGGGCATGACATAAATAATGATTTACCAGAGGAAAATGGAGAAGGTATAGTTAGTCAGGTACACTGACCAATCAGATTGTATTCCAAGTAGTGTCTCTCCTTGACAATAAAATCATGTTTTCTAGCTGGGTTATTTTCTGGACTCTTTTTCTCCTGGATTTTGTAATTTCTATTGTTTATTAGACCTGTGATTTCATTGGCATAGGAAGCTTCTAGTGAATAAATTCCCCTTCCAATTCAGAAAGACATCTCTAACTTAGTCTTAGTGAGTTGTCTGACTTTCCCAAGGTCACAGTGTCAGAAGTGAGACTTAAAATAGGATTTCTTGACTTTAGGCCTATTGCCTATCTATCTATCTATCTATCTATCTATCTATCTATCTATCTATCTATCTATCTATCTATCTATCTATCCATCTCTCTCTTTCTCTCCTATGTAATGTTCATTAAACAATTATAATAAATATTGATAATTGAAGTGAATGTCATTATTACTACCCATCTCTCATTTTTCAGAATTAATAACTTATTCAAATAATTTGGACTGGAGCTATTTTAATTATGGACAAGTGTTCTTATCTTTTCCTTTTTAAAAATTTGATGTCAATTTAAATTTGTATCCTAAGAAGTTGATGAACTGACTATAAGAACTGTTGATTCAGAAATGACATGGGGTTACTATCAAAGTATCAAGTCCTCCTTAGGTAGAACTATTATCAGGGAGCCCAAAACAGAGAGAAATTGCATTTTCTTAGGCATCTGGGAGAAAATATTTAAGTTTGAAGTGTGACTAAAATGTACTTTTGAAGGAGAAAGAAAGGAAATTTTTCTTGTTTCTTTAGAAATTATTTAGGAATTATTACCTGAGAATGTCATAGGTATTTTTTTTCTTTTTTTATTCCAGCTGAGGGTAAAAAAAGTTTTGGTTGACTTCGTTGTCTAAATGAAGTGTGGAATGGGTCCAAGGATTGCTTCTGGGGGGCAGAAAAGGTCTTGAAGGTGCCATTAAAAATGGAGTTTATAAAAGGAGCAATTCTTTCTATAACTTCTACACAAATATACAGTTTAGAGGGAAAGTACGATTCTTACATTTTCTATCCTAGCTAGACAGCAGATTTTAGAGGCAACGTTATTTAATGGGTAGGATACTAAATCAAGAGTCAGGAAAATGTAGTAAAAGATACTAGCTATGATGTCCAGGGCAATAATTCCTCATTTGGTTGCCTTCAAGGTCCCTTAGGTGGCACAGTGGATAGAGTGCTGGACCTGAGTCAGGAAGATTCATCTTTATGGGTTCAACTCTGGCTTTAGATACTCTCTAGCTGTGTGACCCTGGGCAAGTCACTTACCCCTGCTTGCCTCAGTTTCCTCATCTGTAAAATGAGCTGGAGAAGAAAATGGCAAACCACTCTGGTATCTTTGCCAAAACCTCAAATGAGGTCTTGAAGAGTTGGATATGGTTGAAAACAACTGAAAAGCAACAACAAAGTCTCTTCTAACTCTAATTCTAGGAACCTCTTATCCTAGGTTTTAAAATTGGATCTCCACCCTTAATGTATAGCCTATTTCATTTCATTAAATTTTTTATAACTCAGTAATCTATTTGTCTTCTAATTATGCCTATGCTACCTTTCCTAATGATTTACTTTTGTAATCTTTGTAAAGATTTAGCTTGTCTTCCTGGGATACATATTCATCTGTAGCATACAGGCTTCAGGAAATAGTACAAAAATGAATAGAAAATACCTGAAAGTAATAATGAGCCCAATTCTTGTATTTTAGAGATTATCCATTCAACTTCTTTTCTAACCTCAACTTCAATCTTAGTATCAATTCTAAGGTAGAAGAAAGACCAGGGCTAGGCATTTGGAAGTAAGTGACTTGCCCAAGGTCATACACTTAGGAAGTATTTGAGGCCAGATTTGAACCCAGTTCCTCCTGACTCCAGACCTGTTGCTTTATTCACTGTGCTACTTAGCTTTGCAATCCATTCAGCTTTGCAATATTACTTGGATTAGAAGTTTGTGAACTTATGTAAATTGCTATATAAGACCCTTGGACCTCTTATTCCTTGACTTCCACACTATTCAAAATTTGAATTAATCTTAGTGTTTTATAAGAGAGGTTTTAATCTTAAGGAGCTAGGCCTCAAGATGAGATGTCCTGGGTTCAAATCTGGTACCAGACACAATCTAGGCACTTCAGTGTATTTTGGCATTGTATATAGTCTATCTCAAAAGTTAAATGAATATATTATTAAGTGTTTAAAATGTTGTTATAAAGAAGGAATATATGTCATTTCTGCCTTGCTAGTTCAAGAAGATGAAAGAAGACTTTGTTCCATGCTAAAACAGCTAGAATAGAGTGAAGGGTTTCTTAATCATATTGAGTAAAATCTCCTGACATATAATAGACCATTCGTACTTCTAACACAAAGTATTTAAATAAGGTGATGACAGACTATTTACACATCTACACATCATGGGAGAGGAGTATTATAGTATTTCAACCATTTTCTCATTGAAAAGGATCACTTTAATTTTCTCTTTTGATGAACAAAATCCCTTAAAATCTTATGCTTTCATTATTTTTTTTTGGAAAATATTACTTTAATTTTATTTATCTTATTTGGAGTATATATTTCATATTAGGCCAAATTATTAATCCACAAACTAAATTTATCACTATAATCTTTTATGAAGACCAGAGTTTACAGAATTGTGTTTTATTTCCTTTAATGAAAAGTAAAGTTAGAGGAAGCCAAAGGTTCACACTATGGTAACAGCTTCCGTAATTCAGGATGACTGAGCACTCTAGGAATGTTTTTGTAAAATTCTGAGGAAGGCTAAAGCAGTTATCAAACCTAATTCCATGAAATAAAAGGTTAGGTCTAATACCAGAAAGAGTTATAAGACATTTTCCCCTTACACCCAGGAGTTAATATCCCACTGGATTTTTTCCCTTAATCTGCTATACACACACATACACACACATGCACACATATGCAAATTGTTACATATTCCATTTTTTTAATTTATTAAGTGGAAGAAGTATTGTATTTGAAGAAAGAGACTCAGAATTAACCTTGACTCTGCCAAAACTTATTATGTGTGACTTTGGGGTACAGAGCCAGGCCTGGAGATGAGAGGTCCTGGGTTCAAATCTGATCTAAGACAATTCTAGCTATGTGTCCCTGGACAAGTGATTTAGCCTCAGTTTCCTAGTCTTTACCTCTCTTCTGCCTTAGAACCAATATTTAGTAATGATTCTAAGACAGAAAGTAAGGGTAGAAAAAAAAGTAGTGATTTCACCTCTCTTATTTATATCCTCAGTGTACCCATATTAGGTGCTTAATACAATGCTAGTTGACGGACTGACTGACTTTAAAAAGACCTGTCAAGTGAGGTTGATGTGAAACTGTCAGCCTTTGAGAATCCAGGTTATTTCTATACCACATTTGATATAAATTAGACTTTATTGGAGAATATAAAAACATACACATTAAAAAGCCATGTATCTGTAATAGGAATATACATGTGTATATTTCAATTGGAACATATTTCTGGAAATTATTTGATATTTATTTTAGCATAACTATTCACTGGTTTTTCATGACAGAAAAGTATTTGGAAACCATAGTTAGGTTGTTTTTTTTTTAAAATGGAATCATCCCATCATTTCTGGACAAAATCTTTCATTAAAGTTTTACAAAAATCCTCTCTGCTTTTTACATTCTGAATGAGCCTATTAGCTTTGCAGGTTTTGATGATCTAGAAGGTATGAAGCACTTTTACATTAAATGCAGTGTTGACAAAGGAAATTCACTAGCAAGGGTTTCATTAACTGGGGATTAGACTAAAACCTTTTCCCAGAATTGCCAATAAATGAAACCCTAATCCAAAATTTGGTATTAAGTTCAAGCACTGCTAAAATGCCAGGTATGTGTGTATGTATACTTCTTCACTGAATGAGTGTATATACAAGACAGTCATATACTGTTGCCAGATACAGAAACTGGGGTGCTTTGCAGTTTGCTCCAGTAAACATAAAACTCCCTGTTTATTTTGGTACTAAAATGATAAAATATCAAATCTATGAAAAAAAATCATATAGATCTATACAATCAAATATAGAAGTAACCAACTAGACCTAGGTAGGTTGTAAAAGACTTGCCCTAAAATAGAAGTGCCTTTATCTTCCTAAGAATCTTTTGTGAGAACACTTTAAACATCAATATAATATTAATGTTTTACCAATGCAATATGTGCTGATTTAAGTTAGAGGACCTATACTTGAATCACCATTTCCCTAATTACCTTCCTGTGTGACCTGATTTAGCTTCTTTGAAGCTTAGCTTTCTTATTTGTTAAAATGACAAAGTTTGACTAATCTTTCAAATTCCTTCTAGCTCCAGATCTAAAATTTTAAAATCTTAAAAACCTCAATAATTTATTTGTGTATTTTGCTGATTGCAATGTTATTAGCTTTAGAGTTTCTGCACATAGGAGGCATCTGACAAATTTTTATGTATTAAATTCCGTTTTCTTGCCTTTTCTTGAAAAGAAAATAATCTTATTAGATGAAAAAACAGTAATGAATTATTTGCTTAAATGAGATGTCATTCATTAATATATTCATTTTTAGTTCATCCAGTCAATATAATGAACTTTGTGAATCACAGATTATCTTTTATTTGATGTATGTGCTAAGATTGCATAGCTATTATTTTGAAAATGGTGTTGATTTTTAAAACTGATATTATATTTTGTAATGCTTCCAAAGATAGAAAAGAGTCCTTGGTATCTAAAAGAACACTTAGAGCTTCTTCACAGATCTACATGATTAGCTTCATAAAAATTTCAGAATTAAGATAAAAATTTTTTTTCATTGGTTTCTCAAGCAAATACAAATACTAATAGAGGGATATCTATCACTTTGAAAGCATAAATGAGACCCAATAATACCACTAACACTTAGCACAATGGCTTGGACATAATAGGAACTTAAGTTAATGCTAGTTGACTGTCCTGTTCTGCAAGGAAGTCAAAGAGATTATGCAAAGACCAAAAGTAGTCCACAGTTTGAATATCATAGCAAAAAATTAAAAACAAAATGGGGATCATTAATTGGAAAAGTCCTGAAACTACCCCCTGCCCAAAAATATGGTATATGAATATAGTAGAATGTTAATATGCAGAAAATAAAGTGATTAACTACTTAGGACTAGCAATAATTTTTATATGAATTCATTTTTTACAGTAATAGACATAGATGCAAATACTGTTAGTACCTGACTCAAACATTTGATCATCATTTAGTGAAACCGAATGTAATTAGTTTATGAACTCTTAAAACATTTTTCTTCACTTTTTAATTAGTCCTCTCTCCACTGAGCACTGGATTTTATACTATAGACATGTTTTCATTGCTCTCTTTTGTTGTATTTTTAATTCTAAGATTTTTTAGGAATTATTTTTTCTCCAAGGAAACATACAAAAGTTGTATCTCTTAAAAAGAACATTTCCATGCTTTCTAGCAATAGAAGTTGTAGCAAGTGTTGGCATAGGTATATGATATGTTCAGGGGTAATTCAAAGGTTATAATAAAACAAGATTAGTTTCACTTAAGAACAAAAGTTTAAAATGAAAAACAACACCAAGAACTGACAAATTATTGTTGCAAAACAATAATTAATTAATCTTCAAAAATTAGGAAAGGCTTTCGGAGGGACTTGGAAGATTCCTTCTGGACGAAGGGTTATTGATTGTTCTACTATATGACATAGTCTGACTAAAATTGGAAGAATTAGGGAAGATCAGTAAAAATTTTCAGAAAAAAAACTGGCCAAAGACAAGATAATATAAAGATTAGAGAACAGAAAATTAGAAAAAGGTAAATTTTACTAAGATTTTCTAAATTCAAGGCTACACTAATGAAAAAGTCTGAGTGAATCTATAATATCTAAGCATGTTCATTAATCTATAAAGCATCCAACCAAAATCAACTTGGAGGTCTAAAATAAATTTCCAAAGGGCCTGAGAATCTTGTCTCCATTGAGGAAATGATAAATTCTAATAAGTTCACTGATATATTGAGAAACATAATTGTTTTACAATGATAGAAATTATCAAATGGAGAAGGAATGCTACAATGGGATCTTGCATATTGCCACATATCACAAAAGATTAAGAAATTCATCTAAGATATAGAGATAAATATGCTTTAGTGGTCTGGAAAATCAGATGATTTGAATCTCATTAAAAATCTATGGTCTAACACTATCAGTGTACAAATATAACATTTGTCAAAAGTATATTAGTATCCAGTGTTATCTGTAGTTTCATTGTGATAAAGAACATATGAAACAATCTTTTGAACTCAATTCCAGCTTGTGTAAAACAAGCGATTGCTACAGAAAGTAGACACGACGAATTGAAAGTATTTCAGAGGTAAAAAAAGTTATGATTTATTTTACATCAATAAATCTAATTTATTCCTAGTAATTCATTAAACACATCTGTGAGGAATTCAGAGGGAACACCAGAAGAGTTGTATGAACAACTGTAGAGTCAAATAAAGTAGAACCAAAAAAACAATATACACAATGACTGAAACAATGTGAATGAAAAAAAAAATCACTAAAAGGCAATCAGACTCTGAGTAAAGGAAAAACTAATGAAAGTCCTAGGGAATGGATAATGAACATGTCTCCCACATGTTACACACAGAGTCAGTGACTTGCTCAAGGACTGGTGAATTGACCTATTTGAATAGAACATTGTATATATCATCAGATATAGTCATTGTATCAGTATTTATTTATTTATTTTTATTACTCTTTGAAGGGAAAAGGATTTTTCTTTTTCTTTTTTTATCAGAAATAAGTGATATAAAAATAAAATACATCAAAATACCTTTGAAAATATTAAAAAGTCATTAACTTGCTCTTTTGAATAGTGTTTCCTAGAAAGAAAATGTAATCGGAATCATATATTTTAATAGTAAGTTGGTTAAGAAAATCTTACTTTGAATGTGTAAGATTAAGATTTTTAAGTTTTAGCTCTAATGTTAGTGAAACTTCTTTCAAGTATGCATATAACTCATTCATGATGAGGCCATAGATAAATAGCGAGTTCCAAGGATGAATTTTATGAGGAACACTTCAACGTTATCCTTATATAGAATTTGGTGAGAATTAAAAAAAAATCTTTAAAATTCACAATGATGACATTGGTCAACAAGAATAGCAAATCTAGGGATTAAATAAAAAATGTTTTGTGCCAAATTTCATTCCCTCTTAATTTTTAGAATATTAGTCCAAATGTGTTCATTAATGCCCACTGATGAGCACCAAAATTTTTATAATTTATTTTTTGTTTTTCTTTGCATTGTAGCCAGCCAGAGAAAAAAATTTTTGCACCTAAAATACGATTCAGAAAGTGTCTTGTAGAAACAACACTAAAGTACAAATGGGACCCAACAGAATTATACCCACTTCACCTCACTACATTAAAGAGAACAATGGAATGTCTCAGAAAAATAATAAACATTTCTTCTGTCAACAAAGAGCTCTATTTCCTACCCCAGATTAGGGTGGTCTAAAGTCATCAGTAGCTGATCTGACACAGTAAATCTGAAACAAATTGCTGTTGCTATAATCCACTTCTGGAATGAAATGCTCATTAGAAAGAAATCACCAGTCAGAGAGCTGAGTTGGCTTGGTTGATGGACAATGCTTTTATTATCATTTAACAAGATTAATGTGACTGTTATCACTGATACCTTGTATAAGTGTATTTTTAAGGCACCCGTAAATTTATCTGGTAAGTGAACAAGTTCTTAGCAAAATTAATGAGAATCATTTCTAGATCTCCAAATTTTGCATGATTATTTGTTTGCTCATTTTTTATTCCTAAGGAGCATTCTATGGGAGTATCTTGACTTCAAACCAGCAGACCTAGGTTCTAGTCCTTCCTCTTCCATTTAAATATTGTACAAGTTTTTTTTTTTTAAACCCTTGTACTTTCGGTGTATTGTCTCATAGGTGGAAGAGTGGTAAGGGTGGGCAATGGGGGTCAAGCCCAGGGTCACACAGCTGGGAAGTGGCTGAGGCCGGTTTTGAACCTAGGACCTCCTGTCTCTAGGCCTGACTCTCACTCCACTGAGCTACCCAGCTGCCCTGTATGACAAGTTTTTTAACTTTTCTGTATATCTGTTCCCTCATCTTTAAATGAGAAAATGTTTTTTTTTTTAACTATCTACCTCACAAGGTTGTCTTGAGAATAAAATGAGACCATAGGCTCATGAGTATCTCAGAATTCTAAACAAAAGGTCATTTAGTTCTCTTTTCTGCCTGATGCTAATCCTTAAAAAAGTTTTTAACAGCATGCATGCCTTATAAGATAACATATGAAAACACTTTATAACCATAAAGTATTATGTCAAAATGGAACTATTATTGACATTAGTTAATATTATTAGTATCAACCACAGGAGAAAAATAAATTTGAAAAATACATGAAAGATACAAAAAACTATTATGCAGCCATATCCAAATCCAAATCATAATTTGTTGGTCAGTCAATCAACATTTATTAAGCATTTACTCTGTCCTGGGAACTGTGCCAAGTGTTGGGGACACAAATATAGAAAAAAATGATCCCTGATATCAGAGTGCTCATATTCTAGTAAAGGATATGCCATGTAAATAATTATGTACATGCAGAATATATACAGTATAAATGGGAAGTAATCACAGAAAGAAGGCACTAGCATGGGGTTGAAGGTGCAAAGAAAGACCTCTTTCTTGTAGAAGGTGGGTTTTTTAAAAATTTAAAATGTACTCTATAGGGGGCAGGTGGGTAGTTCAGTGGATTGAGAGCCAGGTCTAGAGACAGGAGGTTCTAAGTTCAAATCTGGCGTCAGACATTTCCCAGCCATGTGACCCTGGGAAAGTCACTTGAGCCCCATTGCCTACCTTTACCACACTTCTGTCTTGGAGCCAATACACAGTATTAAGTCCAAGACAGAAGGTAAGGGTTTAAGAAAAAAAAAAGAAGGTGTGTTTAGGACCAAGACTAGGGAATCTTCGGAAGCTAAGATCTCTTAGAGATGAAGGGAAAGAGCATTCTGGGCATAGAGAATAACTAACACAAAGGTACAGGGGAAGAGTCATATTGTAGGAAAAGCAAATAGGTCAACATAGCTAAGATTATAGAGTACATTTTTTAAAAACCCTTAACTTCTGTGTATTGGCTCCTAGGTGGAAGAGTGGTAAGGGTGGGCAATGGGCATCAAGTGAATTGCCCAGGGTCACACAGCTGGGAAGTGTCTGAGGCCGTATTTGAACCTAGGACCTCCCATCTCTAGACCTGGCTCTCAATCCACTGAGCTACCCAACTGCCCCCATAGAGTACATTTAAAAATTTTTTCTTCTGGTTCTATCCAACTCTCTGTGACTTCATTTAGTATTTTCTAGGCAAGGGTATTGGAGTGGTTTGCCATTTTTCTTCTCTAATTCAGTGTTTAACTCTTCATGACCCCATCTGGAGTTTCTTTGGCAATAATACTGAAAATATTTGTCATTTCTTTCTCCAGCTTATTTTATAGCGGAGGAGGAACTAAGACAAACAGGGTTAAGTGATTTGCCCTGAGGCACACAACTAATAAGTATCTGAGGCCAGATATGAATTCAGGAAGAGGAGCCTTCTTGATTTCAGGCCAGGTACTCTGTTCACGTGGCTGTCTAGTTGTCTTGTAGAGTACATGCAGGGAAGGAAAGTGTAGTACTGGAAAGGGTGAAAGGGGTCGGGTTGTGAAGAACATTATATGCTAAACTGGATTTTATATTTGATCATGGAGGTAAAAAGGAGTCATTGAGTTTACTGAGTAAGAGCAGCGACATTGAATAAGGGGATTGGCAACGACAGATCTATAATTTAGGAAACCATTTTAGCAACTGAGTTGAGGATGGATTTGAGTGGGGGGAGATTTGGTGTGAAAAGACAGTGAGAAGAGTGTTATAATAGTCCTTTAGAATTTCTTCAGGATAAGACTTGATAGCAATGGCATTTTGAATCCATACCTGTTTATTATGAAAGTTGTCAGGGTATTAATAGCCTTCAATTTTCATCTAAGTATTTGGCACTAGTAGCCAATAAGATTACTACTAATAATAACAATTATTAATTAATATTCATCATTATTTATTATAATAATGGTATAACATTTAATTCCTTATTCCTGACCCTTAGTCTATAGTACATTGAGATATAATGAGTGAAGCTACATTTCTAATTTACATTCAGCAAAAATTCATTAAGCCCATTGTCAGGTGCTGTGCCTTTAAGCACTGGGAATACAAATAAGAAAAAGAATGATAGTTCCTGTTTTTGAGAGATCATAGTATTCTAGGGGAAAACAAAGTAAAAAAGGAAGTGGAAAACAGAGAAGGGAGAAAGAGGTAACTGGTGAGGGGCACAATATTCTCTGGAGTTGAATCCAGGCAGGCAAAGCCACCAAAAGAAGATGAAGAGAAATCTGGAGAGTTCTAAGACCTCTATTAAAAGGAAGACTTTTGAGAGGAATTAATTGATTTGCCCCTCAGTCCTCTAGTCAAAGGAGAGAGGCAACTGAGGCTGCTGAGAAGACAATGAGCATCCAAAGTTTGGTATATCTGAATGGTAATGGGATTCCAATTAATAAATCAAACAATAAGCATTTATTAAGCACCTAATAGGTGCTTTCATAAGCCTTAGACCAGCATTTCTCTGATTTCAAGGGATCAGCCTATCCTGGAGAATCCTTTGAGGATTTTAAACCAAGCAGAGTTGCTGCTGGAAAAATGGTCTGTTCCTCCCATACTATCTTATTTTAAGCTACTTTGGATTTATTCACTTTATAATATTATTATTTATATACTATGTAATAACATATCCTGCTTTTATATATTATAGGATCATGTAATATATTATGCTAAATATACTTATATATGTATTTGTTTTCTTCCCCATTAGTATGCAAGCAATTTGTTAGAAAGAATTGTTTCATTCTTTGTACTTGTATCCCTAACATCTAGTGTGGTGCTTGCTTGGCATGTACTTTAGTTAATCTTTGTTGATTGATTGATGCTCATTTCTTTCTTTCTTTCTTTTTTTTTTTTAACTTTTACCTTCCATCCTAGAATCAATATTGTGTATTGGTTCTAAGGCAGAAGAGGAGTAAGGGCTACATAATGGGGGTTAAATGACTTGCCCACGGTCACACAACTGGAAAGTGTCTGAGGCCACATTTGAACCTAGGACCTCCAATCTTCAGACTTGGCTCTCAATCCACTAAGCTACACAGTTGCCCCCTGTTTATTTCTTTTAAAACATTAATGTCATCTCCTAGTGACTCCAAAAACATCTCCCCCAAATCTTTGCATATAACTGATAAATATCGTCAAGCAGAGAAAATCAGCAAATGTGTCACTTCTGAAAATGTATGTTTCATTCTACATCTATCGTCACCTTTTTTTTTGCCTCAAAGTGATAGAAATCAACTTACTTGAAGGTTACTTAATTGATCAGAGTTCTAAAATCTTTCGGGGTTCTTTTCCTTTACATTATTGTGTCCACCATGTAAATTGTCCCTTTGGTTTTGCATACTTCACTTTGTTCATAATGAATCTCATGTTTCTCCGAGTTTTTATTTTTATTTTTTCCTACATTACAATAATACTTTATTTCATTCATATTTTACCATTTATTCAGCCATTCTCCAATTAAGGGACCCCCATTTTGTTTCCAATTCTTTGCTGTCATAAATACTGCTGCTATAAATATTTTCATATACATATATATATATATATATGAGACCTTTTTTTCTGTCTTTTCCTTGTGGTATACATTTGGTAGAGATATTGCTGGGTCAAAGATGAAATATTTAACTAGGTGGCACAGTAGATAGAGTACCTGGCCTAAAATCAGGAAGATTCTTCTTTCTGAGTTAAAATCTGGCCTCAAACACTTACTATATGACCCTGGGGAAAAAATTACTCAACACAGTTTGCCTCAGAATGGCAAAACATTCTAATATCTTTGCCAAGAAAACTCCAAATGGAATTAGAAAGAGTCAGACGTGACTGAAGAACAACAATATATTCATTCAAAGTATTATATATAAATCATATAAAAATATAAATAAAATAAATATAAAGTATATATGCACAATATACACATACTTATATGTATGCATATTTGCATATATATGCATGTATATATACATATCTGTATATACATAAATATGTAATTTTATGGGACCAAATTATTTTTTGGAATGATTGGATCAATTCACAACTCCAATAATTGCAGTTAGTATAATTATCATCCCGCTTTTCTGTATATCAGTTAGTTGTTGTCTCAAAGAATAATTTCAAGCAGGGGTACAGAAGAGCCCTGGGAATTGGAGTAAGAAATGACTTGCACAAATTATGCAAAATTGCAGCTGGGAATGAAGTATATGACCTTTGGTTAGAGCATATTTGGAGAAATGTGAGATACCATCTAGAATAAGGATTAGTTTTATACAACTAAGAATTCATCCTATTAAAAGGCCATCGTTTCAGGAACAAGTTAATTGTTTCTTTCTAAGCTCTTGTAGAATCTTCAAAATAGCATGCAATTAGAACATTCTTCTTCTTTTCCCAGAAATTGCTAAAGATAAAAATCCTATTATGCCAAAGAAGAGGAGATAAAAGTTCCTTGTAATAATTCAGGTTGGCTGAAACATGGTTCAAGTCAAGCAAAGAAGGGACAAGTATGTTTTTTATTAAAGCTTAAACAACCAGCTAGTGTAATGTTTCCTGAAGTTTCATCCATCATGCTACCAATTTCTTCATAGGAGGGAAATATTATATTCTCTTGTTATGTCTCAGGGACAAAAAAGGAACATGCTCAAGAAGTTTTTTTATGTATATATAACAAATGAATAATTAGGCAAGTGAAATTCATAGACAGCATCATGTGTGCTGGAAGACATTATGTAGTCGGGGGCTGTAATAACAATAATTGACATATACAGCACTTTAAAGTTTCCCAAGTTCTTTGTATATATTATCTTCTAACACACTTATGGACTAAATACTAATAAGCATTATAATCTTTATTTTGCAGATTAGGAAACTAAGGCTTCAAAAGTTTAATTGACTTGTTAGATATCAGTGATAGAATTCAAACACATTTCTTCCTAACTCTAGGTTCATCACTCTATCTGTTGTACCACATTGCATCTCCACACCATCATTCTAAAGCATGGATCATTCCCCATGATATATAAGGCAAAATCCATGGATTGAGTTTTCAAATTTTTTGCTGGGCCAGCAGAGTTCTGAGCTCAGCAAAAGTTTATAAAGTCACAAAAACCATTAAGTAAGTTGTCAGAGAAAACACAAGCCTTTCTGGAACAAGTGGTAATACAAACATAGGCAAGGCTGAATCTAACTCATCCATTACAACAGGAAGCCAAATTTACTAAAAGTGGTTACTGTATGCATCCATTTGAACATTTTAGTATAGAGAGGGCTTGTCAAGAATGAAAGAATTTAAAGCTTTGAAAAACTAAAAGAATACGATGAACTTGGCTTAGTGTTTGACTAGTGAGTAAACTGAGGAAAACCTTTCTTGTTGAAGAGGCCATTATGGTTCATTAAGTGGAAGTTAGTTGTTTTATCTGGTATATTCAGGATAATATTTAATTCTTTCTTCCACCATGGATATGCTCTAAAAGTCTTTTATGCACTATTATAGTTGGCTTTTATTTCCCAGTTATTTTATATTCTGTATTCTTTCTTTGAGAAAGTTATCTATGACTCTCAGATATAATTAATACTTATTAATGTTTTAGCAAAGAATGGATTTTAGCATTATTGGAGTTCTGCTGCCAAATTTTATCACATTTTAAAAATTATTTCATGTGTTCATACATTTATTTGACATTAATGCAACTGAAATCAAGATAGATTATGAAGAACAAGTCAAGAAACTGCTAGAATTAAAGGAAAACTAGAACTTTTCCTAGACCTGGGAGTCAAAATTTCAAAGATATAAAGAAACTATGATGAATCAAGAGTATGTTCATTTGAAATTTTATTAAATAAACTATAGGTTCAACAAATAAAGACTAATTTTATATTTTAATAACCCATTGCATCAATTTAGATTTGAGTTCATTTTAATTGTATATGCATCAGTCACAGACAATATTTGTAAAAGAACTGTATGAAGTAAATTATTTAAGGGGCTTTGATCCCAAGTACCCTAGTGGTGGGGATATAGGTGTCACATGTGTCTGATGCCCTGATGCTGTGTCTGGCACAACCAGCATCAGTACGAATGTTTGGAGGGTCAATATGCCAGAGCCAGCATAAGGTCACCATAGAAGCTCAAGTGGTATGTTTGAAAGCCTTTGGCTAATGAAAGGGAGGTGGAAGTGACAGGGTTTGAAAAGCAAGTGCAGGAAGCTGAGTGGTCCTCTTTGCTTCCATACCTGTCTCTGGACTGGCATTTCTCTCTGAGCTACTCCTTATCAGGGCATCTCTGGCAAGCTGAGTCCTGAGCTAGCTAAATGGAGAATCAGATCTATCCCTAAAATAAGAAAATACGAAAGACTAATGTCTCTCTCTCTCTCTCTCTCTCTCTCTCTCTCTCTCTCTCTCTCTCTCTCTCTCTTTTGTAAGCCTCCAGATTATTTTTTTATAATTGGGCTTTGTATGGTACCTGGCACATAGTAGACACTATATTAATGACTATTCTCTCCTTCCTCTCCTTCCCTCCAGGTTTGAACATTTAGAGTCATCTTATCTTTTTCCTTTCCTTAAGTCCTTTATATAGTCTCTCACCAAAGTTTGTATTTTCTGCTTCACATCTTTCACAATCATCCATCCTATACTTTGAAGAATTCAATATATTATCCCTTTTAGGAAATTGGGATTATATTTTCTCCATGGTTTTAAAGATTATCAACAGGTACTTTAGCAATCACATACCTAAATTATTTCAGTATCTAATAAGACAGTTCATATAGTTCTGATGACCTGAATTCATTAAGAGTAGCAGAGTTCTCCCTTTTCTTATACTGGCTTTCAGTTCCTTGTCAACTATTTTTGTTCTCTACTTTTCAATCTGAAGATCATTTTGCTTGATAAAGAAAACAGAGGCAAAATAAAAAATCTGAAAAATTCTGTCTCCTCTATATGATCCATCATCATATTATTCACCACAAACAGTGGTTATATTCCTTCTTGGAACCTTGTCTCCATTGTATTTTTTTTTAAATTTTTAAACCCTTAACTTCTGTGTATTAGTTCCTTGGTGGAAGAGTGGTAAGGGTAGGCAATGGGGGTCAAGTGACTTGCCCAAGGTCACACAGCTGGGAAGTGTTTGAGGCCAGATTTGAACCTAGGACCTCCCGTCTCTAGGCCTGGCTCTCAATCCACTGAGCTACCCAGTTGCCCCCCTCCATTGTATTTTAAAAAGATTCCTTTTTGTTGTTCTTCTTTTTCATGAACCCATTTGGTGTTTTTTTTGCTAAAGATACTTGCCATGTCCTTCTCTAGCTCACTTTACTGACAAGGAAATCTAGGCAAACAGGGCAAAGTGACTTGCTTGAAGTTACAAAACTGATAGATTTCTGAGGCCGAATTTGAATTCATGAAGATGAGTCTTCTTGACTCCAGGCCTGGCACTCTATCCACTGTACCATGTAGCTGCCTTTGTTTTTCTTCATCTTTAGCTTTAGATTTGTTCTTTGTTTTTCTTTTTCTACTAATGCTACTTTCTTTTATTCATCCTCAGTTACCTTCTCTTGCTCCTATCTTCTACATATCTCTTAAAATCAGACTGCAATTATTTGTTAATTTCTTTCTATTTGTCAAGCAGCAAATTAAGTACTAGGGATACAGGGGAGAAAAAAGAGGCACACCCCCACTACCTCATCAAAAAGAAAATAACAAACAAAATAAATCACCACTTTCTAGGGGTGTACATCCTAAAGGGGGAGACATGTAAATATCTATGTGGTGTTATTCATTGTTCTTCATTTTTGAAGAAGTCAAATGACATCATGGGGTGATATCTTGACTTGCTAGTGAACTGGATTTAAATGAGTCAGTTGAATAAAGACATTAACTTCACTCTCTCTTCAAGAATCATTGAAATCCAGTGGCAAGGCAAAAGTTAAGTCAACTGGCAATGGTCCAGGATGGAGTGAGTGAACTTATAATCTTCAGTGTCTGACCAAGCTCCAAATGCTCTATAAATGCCTGTTTTAGCTGCCTTCATGGTCTTTGGAACAAATTGTTCTCATCTGCTTATTCTTCTGGGGAAAGTCTTCACTTACTTGGGTAACTATCTCCCTAACTTACCAATGGATCTGAGGTCTGTTGGTGACCTCAGCCTGATTTAGTCCATCTGTCCAGATGATTTTACTGTGGTGTGGAGAGTTGGTTTGGAAAGATAGACACAAAAGTTGAACGAACATATCATGTAAATAATCTGTATAAATATAAATATGTAGGTACATAAAAGACATACAGAGTCTGTGAAACTAACCAAGTTGGTTCCTCAACAAATGAACTACATGTCTAATTATGCTATCATTATTCCTTTACCCAAAAATCTAATCTGGAAATACAAATCTTATTTACTGCCACCACCTTAACAATTCCTTTATTTTTCATTTCTTCTTTTGTCTTCTCATGTCACTTTCTTAAATTAGTTTCAGTGATGATAATGCTGCCTGTGTCTTTGAGGCCTTTAGTTTCTGGTCTAAGACTTCATAGTCCTTATCAATGCCTTCTAGATATCTTGCATTAGTATATTTGTCCCCATGTGAATCACCAAAACCAGGTAGTGATTGTCAGATTTGATAGGCATTGGGAGGTTCTCCATTATATCCCAGGTATTTATCTTGAGAAAAAATGGATCCTTTGATTATTTCTTTCTTCCTTTGTTCCTTCCTTCCTTCCTTCCTTCCTTCCTTCCTTCCTTCCTTCCTTCCTTCCTTCCTTCCTTCCTTTGTTCCTTCCT